>NC_058407.1:86189726-86370787 GCF_002201575.2 Neomonachus schauinslandi | reverse complement strand
TAGATAGATAGATGATAGATGATAGATAGATAGATGATAGATAGATGGTAGATAGATGATAGATAGATGATAGATAGATAGATGATAGATAGATGGTAGATAGATAGATGATAGATAGATACAGCTATATAAAATGACACATGTATATGTAACCGGTATGTGTAGAACAGACAAGTGGAATTACTTAAAGGGAAAGAGGTACACACATTGCTATTTTTGAGAGATCTTCCTAAATTGTCCTAGATTTCCCACTGTCACCTGAAGGAAGTATTTGTTTAGAAAATGGTTATTTTTCCACAGCCTCACCAGCACAAGTGTATCATTAAACTTTGGAATTTTTGCCAATTCAATAAATTACAAAAGTATGTTTCAGTAGATGTATAATTTACATTTCACTTCACATGAGTGACATAGAATATCTTTTTAATATGTTTTCTTTCTTTTGCTGTACAACCTCTGTTCATATCTCTTGACTATTTTTCTAGTGGTCTTTTACATCATCCTGGAGTTCTCATATATGAGGGAGATTACTCTTCTATATGTGATATGAGATGCTAATATTTTCCCCAATTTTTCTTCTGCCTTTTGCCCCTCTTGGTGGTCCTTCCACAGGGAATTTCTTCATTTTTATGTATTTTGATTTATCAGTCTTTTCTTTTATGGCCTTCAGATTTTGCATCATACTTAGAAAGACCTTCTCCATGCCAAGGTTCTGAAGGCATTCACTGTTTTTCTTATCTTGTAGAATGTTTACGGTTTCTTTTCTTACATTCAATTCTTTATAATTTTCCAGGTAGCTGGACAGTTGTCCCAATATCACTTACTAAATAGGCTAGTCTTTCCCTGCTTATTTGAGATGCCTTTGTCAAATGCCAACTTTCTATATATATTTGAATCTAGTATATTCCACTTGTTTATAGGTCTGTGAATCAGTACCACGTGTTTTAATTAGTAAAGCTTTATAATGTAGTTTAACATCTGATAAGGTTAATTCTTCCCCGCCTCCCTCCACCCTCACCACTATTCTAATTTTAGAAGGTTTCCTTGGTTATTTTGCTTAGTGCTGCACAAATACTTTAGAAACCGGGTGCCTCTCTTCATCCTGCTCTGCCCCCCAGAATATCTCCCTACTGGCTTTTCACAGTCCTAAAATTCTATCACTGGATAAAATGAACCAGAAAGCCATAGCGTGAGACGGTGGCCTATCACCTTGCACTGTGAACTGGGACAGCCATCACATCTCTTACGGTCTCCGTTTGCTCTTTGACAGAATGGAGACAAAGATAAGAAAAAGAAGAAGTTTCACCTAGATGTTCTCTGAGATCCCTTCTAGGCCTAAGGTTTTTAGTTCAACGTCTAGCCTGATATTGAGATTCTTAATTAGCAGTTTGTGATTGTATGTTACGAACAGTTGGAATTTTTTTTTTAATCATATGTCACAATTTGCAGTAGGAAAAATTTTTTGAAAAATGACTTGTTGGAGCGCCTGGGTGGCTTAGTCCATTAGGGTCCGGCTCTTAATTTCAGCTCAGGTCATGATGCCAGGGTCCTGAGATTGAGCCCTGTGTTAGACTCTGTGCTCAAGGGAGAGTCTGCTTGAAATTCCTCTCCCCCTCTCCCTCTGCCCTTTCCCCTGTTTGCTCTCTCTCTCCCTCAAAAAATAAATAAAATCTTTTTAAAAAATGAATAAATAAAAATAATTTAATTCCCCTATAGATAAAAATTTAAACAACAGAACTCTTGCTAAGTTATGTGTTCTAAACCATTTACCTTTTCTAAATACAACACGGTATAACGGAAGAATCTGGCATACCTAAAGTACCAAATTAAAACAAAAGTTCTAGAAGGTCTGCTTCTGTTTTTGTTTTCGCTTTTTTTTTTATTTTTACCACTTCTGTAAATTGCTAGCTGACCAAATGTTGTAAGACCAAAGGCTCTAAATGCAGTTTTCTTACACATGACCGAGTGGCTGCTGAGCACATTGATTACACATCACCACTGAGTAACTGGGACAATACTCCCATCTAAATTGCATGTCATGGAAGAGAGTGAAAAAATGAACCAATAAAAACTGTAGTTGGTTGCATTGCTCTGAGAAGTACACTATTTTTAAAAATCTTGCCAACAGGTGAGCATACTACCAATTTCTGTTACCCAAATACTACTGCAATTAAATGTTTGGTAGCTTCTGATCAACACCTAATCTATGAACCGCCTAGGTCCATGAAAAAAGCCCTCTCTGGCCACCTCAATTTTATCCGTGACTGCTTCATTAAGAGATTTTGCCCTCTCCTTTTTCCTCAATGGCTGTATGTTAGGTGGACTCCATTAGAATGTAGAATGTAAAGCACAAAACCAAAAAGAATAGTTTATTTTCAGTAGAGTATTTTTATGCTTTCTGCAGATGAGTGCCTTACATATATAATATGCCCCTTGCACAAAAATAAAGCTTTCTTAGAGTGATTGACCTACATGAAAATCTCATCTCAGCTTTAAAAAATTTCTGTGCAAAAACATAAAGATAAGATAGAAGGATCTGCATTCATTTCAACAAGTCAGAAGTTACTTGGACACAAATCCTAATGGGAGCTGCATACAAATCCCTGGACATCAAAATATCCCTGACTGGGTTGACTTTTAATTTAGGAGTTTACTAGAGCCTGCAGCTATATTGCTGGAGTCTGTGATAGTGTCAGATCCCATAAATGAAGCATGGAGGACTTGGTTAGCAGCCTGGGTAGAATGCCAAGGATTGCCCTGGGGACATGGTAATTCAGTACTCAAAGTAGCCTTCATTTCTGGGAGCCAATACTAAATCAGTGCCCTATAATGTTGTTGGAAGCACTGCAGTGCAGTCTGAAATGTTTGCTATCAGCCCCTCACACTTATTTACAAAGCTCTTTTCTCTGGCATATGGAGGGTAACCGCAAGGACAATAAGTTAGAGCTGCCACATCAAATTTCCCTGCAGGCGAAGACTGCCTGGCACCCCACCACCAGCCAGAGTTTCCTTGAACACCCTTCCTGATGGGTAAGGGAGGCTGGAGAGAGAATGGATGACCAGGGAGAGGAGACAGTAGAGCTGACTCCTCCAACACTTCAATTCTAATAGGCATATGACAAGAATAACTAGAGAAAAAAATAAGAGACCATGACCATCTCCTACTTGTTTTCATCTCTTCCCAGGATTCCACTGAGGGATGAAGATGCTTAGGACTGCCATCCTGCCATTACCCTGGCCTTTCCACCACTCCAAAAGTGGAGAGCTGGGGGGATAATGGTAAGCAGGAAGTCTAAGCAATGGCTGCAGCTTTGTCTTGTTAGCAGGTAGAGGTGGGAAGGTAGTCAGGAACCTGAGGGGATCAAACCACCACCATCATCATTTTCATCATCTATGTGCCCCCATATTGAGCTCGTGCACTGTGCACTCCTCATGATAAACCCATATCTAAGAAGTATTTTTTCCCTTTTGTACAGAAGTAAGAACTGAAGCCAAAAGAGATTAAGTTATGTGCCCGAGGTTGCTCAGTTATACACAGGAGAGCCTGTATTCAAACCTGTGCTCTTCTGACTCCAAAGAACAGGAAGCGGGGTGGTAGACTTACCTCAGATTAGGGGTATCTGAAATTAGATTTACCTCAGCTGCAGTTGCGTTCCCAAAGACCAAGAACAATATAAGTGCCGAGTAGTGTCCAAATCTTCACTCGAAAATCTAGAGCACCAATAAATGTGGGGCATGTTAAGAACTATAAAATCAGTTCTTTCAGGGTTAGCCTATCTCCCTCAAGGGTTTATAAAGGGAAGACACCAGAGAAAATGTTTCCTTTGGAGCAAACTGTTGGGCTATCATGGCATCTCTTCTCTCCTTTCCTTGGCAGTGAGGAGGGGTATGAATCTTCATAACCTCAAGGCAAATGAGAAGAACTTCTAGAAAAGTTTGACATGTGTCCCCTCAACTTTGAAAAATCAAAACTCATCCCACCAGGCAAAGCTGAAGAAAAAGGTGACTGTTTGAAGAGAGGGGGCTGTCCTGGGAGTGAGCTGCTGTGCTACCAATTCAGGAAAGATGTGAGTCTCTCTGGAGACTAGATGTAGACTCTGCTATAGGAAGCAGATTCATGGTAATTTTTTAAAGAGTCAACCCTAGACTACTTGGAAGGACAGAGACCTCAACAAGTAGAGAGGGTCTTGCCTAGTGCAACATACCCAAAGCCCCAGGGTAGGGGGGACTCGTTACTTCCCACGGGAAGAGAGGCATGCCCACATCCTGGAAGCCACAGGGAAGAGAGCCACAGCTGGAGGAGAAAAAGAACCAGCAACCACACATGCACAAAATCCCAAGGGACCCATCCCCAGACGGCACCTGCACAAGCTGCCTACAGCAGCGCCTCTCCTCCTGAGCTGCTTTCTGACTGGGCCAGCTCTGGAGGGGTCAGAGGAGGTAGCTTCACAGGGGGAAGGACATACATCAAGAGCAAGAAGTTGACCAGAGCCGCCTCTCCCACAGCAGGCTTATAAGCCTGAAGCAGGCTTGATCTAGGGAAGTGAATTTGAAGTAAATTGGGTTTATTCTTTATTTTTGTACAACAGTGGACTAAACAGGAATTATGTGCTTCCTAGATGAGACTGGGATCTTAGTGCTAAAACAAGAGGATTATTGAAAAAATAACTTAAAAACTGTGAAACCTGCTTGAAATGTCATGCAAGAGCCAGGGGTAGGGAAGAGTCACAGAGCCTGTATTAAACAAAGTTTCTTTATGCTTTTGAGCCCCTCTGAGCTCATTCAGTGCATAACTTATGCGCCCGAAAGCCTGCTTCATGTGCATGACAAAATGCCCTTTTCTTGGCCGATTCTTTGGGGAATGAAGTTTCTAAAGGTCTGCTGTGTCATGTAGGCCCTGTGCTATTTACCCTTCAGTGCTCCCTCACCTTGTCCACAGCTATCTGGAAACCCAACCCCACCCCACCTCCACAGACAAGAAACTAGAAACCTCCCATTATGCACACCGAATGAACCTATAAACAGGTTGATTGTGTTGGGTGTCACAGAACTCCTTTTGCATCTTGGTCCTGCCCTAGTTATACATTTTTACTGCCTACGGAATTTTTTGGTATGTCAGTCACAAGTCCTGTGACTACTTCAGAAGATGTCAGAAGAATTCATTAGGTCTGAGTACTTTGAGATCCCCAAAGCAATTATTTCTTAAGCACTACTCCATACAAGTGATCGAGGCCTGGGATGGGAAGTAATTTGTCTACCAGGAGCACTCACACACATGGTGCAACAAGCCGGGAGGGAGCAGTAACGGGGTGGGAGAGTGAACGCTCTTCAATAATGAAGTACATACACGCATATTAAATCCGGACTTCAGTTTGCACTTGGCGTTTTTTTAAAACAGGGGGTGCACTCTAAGTCTACAGATTCAAAACTATCCATAGATAGCCATAAAAAGATGTTTATCAACATGGTGTAATGCTTTTTAATTTCCAAAAATTGTCAATAAAGGAACATAACTTGCCTCCTAATTTGATGATGAAACTCCTGACGGCACCTAAAAAACACGTTTTTAATAATACTTCATGTAATATGACCATACTCCCTATATAATATTAAGTGGAAAAGAAGGAGTACAAAATTGTACATGCAGCATGTATAGGTAAAACATCTAGCCATGTTCCAGCTTGGGGATCTCAAACATGGTGAGTTCAGACACCCCGAAAGTATCTATGTGACCCACAAGCTCACCAGGTGTCCAGGGTCCTCTGTTGAGTTACTGGGCCCCAAATCAGGGACTGTCAGTGCCCCCACTGTATCTTCTCAGGTCTTAACAAGTGCAGAGTATATTGCTTGACTTCCACCTGCCTTGGGGCTTTCTCTGGCATCCAGAGTCTGCTCTGTCTGCACCTAGAACAAGCTGGATGTGCCTGATAGCACCTTCCATCCGTGCCAGAATTCAACCAATGGCCACCCAGAGTAGTATAAATAACCCAGCTCTCTCATTTCTCCAGTGAGATAACTCTGAGACACATGTTCTCTCTTGACTCCTTGTGTTCTCCCAGCAGGATTAAGCTCTAGTTACCCATAAAGCTAACTGGGTCAATAACTCAACAATTGCTGGGGTTTCCTAAGATCACCCCCAAAGACTGTACCAAATCTTCATCTCAGTGTATGCTTCTGTGGAAACCCAGAGTGGGACGGTTGGTAACAGAAATGGTTCTAGGAAGCAGATCCTTCTGATAGGTTCTGGAATTGGATGGTGGCCAGTTGCAAGAAGTGATAACTTACAGTTAGCTGTGGCATCATAATTATGAAGACTCTCAACTGCGGTGAATTGGGATGAGATTAAGGTAGAAGAGGATGCATTTGCTTATGCAACATGCATAGAACTTGAGAGATATCATAAGGACTATCAGGTTTGTTGGTTAGTTGATTGGTGCTAAATGTCTATACACTAAAGGAAAGATATTGATAGGCTCAGGTCAGCCAATCAGAGCACTCCGTGAGAACGAAAAGAAGGCCTCCATGATAGGCTTTAGAGACCCTTAACTCTTGCAGCTGAAAGGGCAACTGCTGAATATGAGGCACAGAACCTGAATGTGAGCTTAGCCACTACAATGAAAAACTGAATTCAGAAACCCAGGATCTAGAGAAGACCCTGGATATAGAAAGAATGGGATTCAAAAACTGGGACAGGAGCATCTGGCTAGGTGCATTTGAGAAACTTGAATATCAGGTTCCACCAAACATTCTGGGCTGGCAGAAATTGCCCAAACCCCCTACTAAGAAGCATCTTTCTCTTATCTTCAGATCATGCAAAATCCTCACCCATGGCATATGTCTCACAAGGTAATATTTGCCTCCTCAAGATTTGTCCACACCTCCCCTGACTGCTTCCAGGCCAATAACTAGGGCCAAGTCTCAGCATAATCAAACTTGGGTCCCTGCTACTGGGGGAAAAGGGCTATCTATCAAAAGAACTGTAAGGTCTGCTACTATGTATTGGCCAGAACTAGAAGAACATGCCTTGGAATGGATCTTTATGGTACTGAACCAAACACAATGGAATACAATAGTGGGTAAAGAAAAAAAAATTTAATATGGGGGTACTCTCCTGGCAGACCCAATGGGGCTATTGTAGAGTCTCTGGCAAGCCTTATAAAGATTCACAGTGCTAGCCTCTTGAATTCTGAAACAAGACAAAAGAACTTCATAGCAAAGAACTATTCACTCTCCAAAAAGTAGCTTCTAGCATGCTTTTGGACCTTCATAAATATTGGATTCCTAACCATGGTATATAAAGTGAATATGCAACCCAAGCTGCCTATCTTGAGGCTGGGCATTGTCTAAATCTCCAAATCATAAGTTCAAGTGGGCAGAGTGATAGTCCATCATATAAAAAAAAAAACAGTATATTCAGGATTGGGCTTCAGCAGATCCAGAAATCACAGTAAGTTATATGAAAAGACCCCCTGTCACCAATCTTTATTGTACCTCTGGCTTCATGGAGGGTCTCCTATGATCAGTTGAGGAAGGAAGAAAAATCCTGGGCTTTGTTCATGAATGCATCAGCTTCATTTGTTGGTTTAGGTAGAAAATGGGAAGCTATTACATTATGGCCCAAGTCAGAGGTAACCTAAAAGATAATGCCGTGGGAGAATCTTCACAGGAGTAAAAGTCAATATACTTAGTTCTTAGCTAAGTGTGGAGAGAGAGAGTGGTCTGAGGTAGGATATATTTGTATTCTTAGGGCATTGGCAGATAGCTTAGCTCATTCCTCAGAGGCCAGGATGGAGCAAGATTGGAAGATTGGAGAGGATTAAGAGGAACAACTTCCAGTCATAAAATAATATAAATATAAAAAGTACATCATAGGGAATATAGTCAATAAGATTGTAATAGCATTCATTGTTTGGTGACAGATGGTGACTACGCTTATCATGGTAAGTACTGAGTAATGTATAAAATTGTTGAATCATTGTATTTTTTCAAAAAATTGGAAGATTGGAGACTTTGAGATCTGAGGAATGAAGATAAAGATAGACCTACAGGAGTGGGACATAAATGTGCAGATCTGATATGCAAAAAAAAAAAATGCCCATGAGAAAGTATTTACCACTAAAAGTGGCTCTAAACATCCAGGTGTATAGAATTACTTATCTAATGGAGATCAAGGTCTGTCATCAACCACCTCAATGCTTATACAATGGGCCCATGAATGGAGTAGCCATGTGGCAAGGATGGAGACTATATGGAACCAACACCATGGGTTTCATATCACAAAAGCTGATCCAGCTACTACCACTGCTGACTGTTCTACCTGTCCACAAAAGAAACTGATGTCGAAACACTTCTAGATAGTATCATCTTTTGAGGAAACCAATCAGTTTCTTGATGACAATTGATTACATTGGACTCTATTTTGCAAGGGCCAGAAATTGGTCTTTACTAAAATTGATACATACTAGGGATGGATTTGCTTTCCTTCTTGCAGTGCCTCAGCCGACACCATGATCTAGGAGCTAACAGAGTGTTTAGTTTATTTTAAGGAGATCCTACACAACATTGCCTAGGCACTTTATGGTGAAAGAGATGTGTCCCTGAGTACATGGCCATGAGATGCACTGGGCCTACCATATACTGTGTGCCAAAAGTTGTTGGCTTTTTAGGGTTTCTAGAACAGCACTGTAAAGACACAGTTGAGGTACCAGCTAAGGCATGGTACCCTAGAGGTTGGGATGCAGTATATGCTTTCAACCAATGACAATTACCTGCTGCTCCATTTCAATAGCTAAGGTACCAAAGGATAAGAATAAGAGTGGCCCTTCTTACTACTAATCCCAGTTATTTATTTAAAGAGTTTGTACTTACTTCTCCTGAAACTTTAGGGTCGGCTGGACTAGAAATCCCAGTTTGTGTGTAAGGGAAAACACAGTAAAGGACAAAGTAGGAGACCACTAAACCTATAACAATGACTGCCTTCCAGCCATTTTTATTGTTCGTGCTGAGACAACAACAGACAACATGAGTTAATAAACTGGCAAGAGTAATTGACTCTCATAGGAACCCAGAATTTCTTCTGCATAATAGGGACAAGGTTATATTTGGAGCTCAAGGGATTTATAAGGCATCTGTTGAAATTTTTTTTAGAATTCATGACTAGCCACCACCTTGAAGAATCGGTGACAGATGGAATGAACTAATCAGAGCACATGAGTGGTCTAAGTGGTGCAAGGGGCAGACCACAGTAGATGTTGTTGGTGCCCCACCCATATACCCTCAAATTTCACCACTGTAGTACCTGAAACTGACTTCCAACTGTCCAATGGCTCTCTCTTATGACCAGAACCCCTCTGTCCATGGACAAGGCAAATCAGAAGTGTCAGAGAATTAACACCAACCCCCAGAATCAACAACCAATGACTGAATGGAAATGGGGTACAAATACCATAGTTCCTTTCACATTGGAGGTAATGACTCTGAGATGTGTGTTCTGCACAGCTTCCTAGAGCTCTCAGAGACTTCCAGTTATCCAGGGGTAACTTGCTTCATTTTTTTATTTTTTCCCTTTATTGACTGTTATCTCTCCCCTATTTCACCTTCCCTCCTTCTTTTTTTTTTTTAAGATTTATTTATTTATTTGAGAGTGAAAGAGAGCTTGGGATGGGGGGCAGAGGGAGAGGGAGAGAGAAAATCCTCAAGCAGACTCCCCACTGAGCACAGAGCCCTATGTGGGGCTCAATCCCAGGATCCTGAGATCATGACCTGAGCTGAAATCAAGAGTCAGGCATTTAGCCCACTGAGCCACCCAAGCAGAGCAGCCCCCCACCCCCACCCCACCTTCTTACCAGGTGTCCTAGAATTATCCTCAAATAAATTTCTTTTACTCTAATATTCATATCAGAATTTACTTCTAGGAGAACCCAAACTAAGAAAGACTCCCAGGCCATTGTTGGAGAGATGTCCACAGAGGACACCCAAACAGGGACAGAGCAACATCTTGTGGCATGGACAAGGTCACTTCTGCTGTGTAGTCAATGAGTGACACACTAGATACAAACAGAACGAACTCTTCTCTGGCCCTGCTGTGAAGAGAGAAAGGCTCCAGTCCCCGCTGTGGGCCCTGGGAGGCTAGGAGAGGCTGTTATCCATGGGCATTCAGGTCCAATGTACAACCTGGTAAATTAAATAATGCCTTTTACAGCATCTCTTTGTCAGGCCCACTCATCAGGCACTTCCCAGAAACTGGGTCCTCTCCTTTCTTGGAGAAAATTTCCCATCTTAATACATACATCTTCTTAGTCTTCCTTACTTCTCCACCACCCCATGCCACGTGCTACCCCAGTTTATCTCTTCCCTTCAGGCTTTCTTCAGTGGCACCCCATTCCTCCTCAAAACTTACACTCCTCTTATCTTTTATAATGACCCAGAAGCTCCATTAAACCCACAATCCATATCTTTAACAATTAAAAACACACTTCCCTTTTCGTGAATGTAGGGTGAGTTTCATCTTCAACCCCTTCCAGAAGATAAGAAGAAACAGTTGTATACTATCTTTCATTTGCAGCAAAGCAAAGACAAAACTAAGTAAATACAGTCTAAATCATCACATTCCATTGTATATGAGAAAAGAAAACACACCATAACATTAATAGGGTTTATTTCTTGGTGGCAAAAGTACAAGGGGCTTCAATTTTCTTTATTCTTCTCTCTGTTTTCCTAATCTTCTGAAGGATATTATATGCATAATCTCAAGAAAATGCAACTGTGTATATCATTTCAGAGTCCCTAGATTGTGAACTGCCAAATCTATGTTTTTCCAAATGTGCTGTCTGTATTAGAAGCAAGGAACAAATAGGTCCTTGCTAACTTCATTTTCAATTTATTTCCCAATAATAGTTTTCAAATTTAAAACATGTGCACACAAGTAAAAATAACTCAAACTTCCTGACTTAGAATATCACTTACTTATTTACGCAATAACAAAACCCTAAATTCTTATTTTCACACATATACATACATATATAAAATACCTAATCTTAATGAGCGTTGAATCTATTCCCATTTTTCAAAAATTACCAACCTGACAGGCAAAAAAAAAACAATTCCAGCCTCAGTTAAGTTTGAAGATAAATTAAACTACATAAAAGCTACATAAAAGCTTCTTAAGCATAAAGCTTGCTTAAGAATGAAGACCTTTTAGTAGACCACTATTAAGCACTGGAAATTTGCTCCCTTATGAAATTCCTCATAAAATAGCTGAAGATCATCTGGCCTAAGAAAAGTAATAAAAGGATAGCTAGTTTCCTTCAAGATAGCCACAGGACTCTTTCTGAACTGCTTCTTTCATTCCCTAAGAAAATACTGGAAAATAACTCAGAAAAACAGAATGAGATTCTATGAAATCCAGTACATTTACATCCTGGGTATAAGGAAAGCCATAGAAGAGGATAGGTAAAACTTAAAAACTGTTCACTATATTCTGGATTGCGTTCCTTCCTTAGAGCTGTCTGAAACCATTTAACAAAGAAAGTACAAAAGGAGATAAAAATTCAAAATGTCATGTTCAGTACTACAAAGTAAAATTAAATTTAGTGCAAGTTAACATATCATAGTTCACAGAAACTGAGACGACTTGAACAACAATAGGAGCTGGAGTAAACTACAAGTAACATATCAAGTATTAAGTTGAACCGTATTAAAACTGCCCGCGTTTGACCATTTTTTTACCAAACAAATGACAGTTTCGTATGATTCAACCTAACCTTTTCTAGCACACTTGCAGAACTACAAAACACTTAGAAATGCAATCTTTGGTCACAATGCTGATCTAAAAACCCACATGCAAAAAACCATCACAATACTTTAGAATCTCATCTTCGTTAAGTATGTTAAGCTGGCAGGAGGAAGAAAGACTCAACAGAAGTTGATACTCAATTTTCAAGTGATGTTCAGTTCTTCACAGTGAAAGACACAAGTTCTTATCTGAGTGATTCACATGACATTGCTAATCAGTCTGAAAACCTGAGGTAAAAATGAGCTCTCCTATCCCCAAAACTGTGTGTATTAACAAATTTTGTTGTTGTTAACCTGGTCCAGACCAGTGTGATTGGATAGGAATACGAGGTGAGATTACTCTTTTTGAGAAATTCTCCAATGGGGCTGCCTTCGCCACAATTTCTTGAATATATATTAGCATAATAGTTGTTGAGATTATGACAGCAAAGATGTTTGAGGGTAGGAGGTGGGAAAGATACTAGATAAGCCAGATCCTTGAGACACATTTTCTTTACTTGTTCTCCCAACAACCAGTGATACACACCACCAAGACCACCTGCCCACTGTCCCAGCTCCACCCCCAGAATCTCTCTCCCTGGTGTTAGGATGTGATTTCACCTTCTCTTAAACTTTTACAGGGAAAAGGTCATGTGGATCCTTGAACTTAGAAGCTTTCTTAGGAATATTTTAAGGAGGTTACCATTTATTTCTCCCTTCTTTTTTAAATATTTTATTTATTCATTTGAGAGAGAGAGAGAGCACAAACAAAGAAAGTACAAAAGGAGATAAAAATTCAAAATGTCATGTTCAGTACTACAAAGTAAAATTAAATTTAGTGCAAGTTAACATATCATAGTTCACAGAAACTGAGACGACTTGAACAACAATAGGAGCTGGAGTAAACTACAAGTAACATATCAAGTATTAAGTTGAACCGTATTAAAACTGCCCGCGTTTGACCATTTTTTTACCAAACAAATGACAGTTTCGTATGATTCAACCTAACCTTTTCTAGCACACTTGCAGAACTACAAAACACTTAGAAATGCAATCTAAGCAGAGGGAGAGGGAGAAGCAGACTCCCCACTGAGCTGGGAGCCCAGTGTGGGACTCGATCCCAGGACCTGGAGATCATGACCTAAGCCGAAGGCAGACACTTAACCATCTGAGCCACCCAGGTGCCCCTATTTCTCCCTTCTTAAAATACTCTCTGCTCTTGGAAACCTTGGTATCGACTCACCCGCTTTTGGTTTTTCTTTCTACCTCTCTGCTTCTTTTCAAATTCTCAGAGCAGCTTCTCCTCCTCTTCAGCCTCTGAATGTTGAGGTCCTCAGCACTTAGTCTTGGGTCTTCGGCCTTCCTTTATTTTTCCCTCTTTCTCCCTGATATCCTCCACTCCTACTGCATTAAATAACATCTATGTGATGACAATTCCTAAATTTATGTCTCTAGCCACGCTCTCCTTTCTGAGATCCAGATCCACATATCCAAGTGCCTTCTTGATATTTCTACTTGGAGCTCTCTGTCTCTTCCAAATAAAACTTAGAAGCAAAACTCTTAATTTTTCTCCCCAAAATTCATCCTTATTCTCTATGCTTCATCTCAGTAAGTGGCCTTTCGATCTCACCAGTTGCCCAAGTCAGAAACTTAGAAGTCATCCATGACAACTCCCCTTCCTAAACCCACCACAACCATCACAAAGTTCTAGCAATTCAACACAATGTACATACAGCTCAATTCAATCTATCCCAATATCGCATCTACCTCTTCCAGTGTGTATTGCCATTTTCTGGCCATGCCACCATCATCTCTCACCTTTACTACTGCAAGAGCACCACCTTACAAATTTGTTCTTCCCAGAGCTGAAAAGAGCAAACTTTTAAAAGTACAAACCCAATCAAGTTAATGCCAAGGGTAAAATCTTTTGACAGCTCTCAGGATATAATCTAAGACTCTGCAGGATTTTGACTTGGTCTCTGCTCTTCTCTCCAGCCTCATCTTGGGCCACTCTTCTCTATTCTTAGCCCATTCCTCTCACACTGGGCACCTGACGGCCTCTTCCATCACCTCCAATACTCCCCTTGCTAATAGTTAATTTCTCAGGATTCTACTTAAATGTTACATCCCTAAAGAGAAATTTTCCTGCTCCTCCAAACTTTAGATTAGGCTTCTCTTATTATCCTTCCTCATCGTAACCTATACTTTTCCTTTGAAAGACATATCACAATTTTCTTTATACTTGTGTGAATTTAATGAATTTTCTCTCCCAGTAATCTCTAAATGCATTGAGGTCAGGCATCTATCAGCATCTATTTTGTTCACCAATACATCCAGAGTCCAAGAGAGTGCCTAGACATAACTACTGTTTGATAAATATTTGAAATATCTTTATCAGCTCTTGATATTAATAACATATTTTCCTACACAATAGCTTTGTTAGAAAGTAAAAATATCAAATTTCTTGTCCTTTCATGGAATTGTATCAATTCATTTGATCCCGTAATTTAATTTTGCTGATCAGAAGCTTTAGCCCTTAGAAATAATAAATTTTTAGGGGAAATGTTTTTTATCATCATAAATGCAGTTTGGGAGATAAAGACATTTCAAATGTTCACAAGGAAACCAATAGCAAGGTGAAGGTCTTGGCAATTTATTTTTAAGTTGAGAATTGACTTCAGGTTCAAGATGGTAGATTGAACAAATAAATACATTTGCACCCACTCCTGCAAAGATCCAATTGAAATGACAATAATTACTGCAAAAAAAAAAAAAAGAGAGAGAGAGAGAGAATACATTTAGAGCAGCCTCAAGAGGAAGGAGTGACATTACCAGAGCAAGGATTTGAATGATTTCTAGAAAACAGAAAACAGGTGGAATTTTGCAGATGGAATAAAGGGAGGTGGGGAGACAGGCTGCAGTCAAGAATGTACAGAGGAGGCTGCAGTGGACGTGGAAGCCATTCTTTCCAGCCCAGCTCCGGAGAAGCTCCAAACCGAGAATCACAGTAGGAAGGGGGCAGAAAGCAGCTGATCAAAGGACCCGCTACAGCGCAGCTGCACTGGTCCGCCCCACCCCCGCCCCACCCACTCGCCTCCCCTCGCCTATGCAAAGCGACTGGCAGCGGGAGCATTTTCTCCCCAAGACTAAAATCAAAGAAAGGCTTTCTAAACAAATTGAACAATGCGCCTGGAAAGGACAGTGTTCCTAGTGTGGATGAGGATACCACAGAATTAGTTGCTTCTTACTTAATCAGCCCAGGAGACGGGCCAGGCTTGACTACATACTTCGTGATCACACTCTCCAGCTGACACACTCATCCACAAACTGTGTACTCACAGTCAGCCTTCCAGTTTAGGTGAGAGCCTTGTGGGGAAGACCACCCTAGGTAACATACCAGCAACCTATGTTCATCCACCAAATTCTTCATTTAGTGCTTATTATGAACAAAGCACAAGTTATATAGTATTATTCCAGGCACTATATAAATATTCCTGGACTGGGTAAACTAACACAAGATAAAATGTTTCAAAGAAATTGTTGCCTAGTAATGGGCTTATAATCATCAGTTTCCTAAAACTTTCTTTTGCAGTTGGCAAAACATGCAGTATTTACATGTTAACTACCTGCTCCTTCCCGTGATTTCGGCAACCTTACTTTCTCCTTCTTTGGCTGATTCTTTCTCATTTTATTCTCCAGTCCTACTTCCTCTTTTCCTTTTTCTTTATACCAACTATGGAGATTCCCCCAAAGAATAAACATAAATGTGAGCTCTCTCTCCCCCCCCCCCCCCCGCCCCGTGCATATGTGTATGTGTGTGTCCACCCTACTCGTCCATTCTGTAGCAATTTGTTCTCATTTCCCCATTTGCCTGAGTGCCTTCTGAACTTTGCCCGGTCTTCTGGGCATTTCCACTCAGATGTCCCTTGTCCATTGGAGAACTGTCCCCTGCCATCTGCAAGATGGTGAGGTCTCACAGTGATGCCCTCTTCTTATGGTCACTTACATAAGATTTTGAATCATTTCTAATTAACTCCTCCCCTTTCTTTTCTCTACCCAGCCAGTCTCTCGGGCCTGGCAGTCCATCATGGAAATATCATGTGATTTAAACTTGCCCTAATCCCACAGAAATATTTGAGGTGGCATATAGAGAGCTCATGTAACAAAATGGTTTATTATTTAAAAAATCAGAATGACAGAAAATAGAAATGAAAATACAAATACAGTATCAGGGAGGAATAAAATACAGCTAGGTAGCCTGTAAAAGCACATATAATTGTTCTAAGTTAGTAAAGATTTGGTTTTGAACAATCTGATGAAGAAAATGAAATGGGAGACCTACATTCCATAGCTCCTGATGCAATATGAACATTGCTTTTGTAAGGTGATGGGGGGTTGAAGAGGCTCAATAATTAGCAATAATTAGCAACCTTCTTTCTATTCAGGTTTTGTAGCAACTGAGACATTAGAAGAAAAGAGCGAAGGTTAAGCCAATGAAGCTAAAAGAGCAACATTATCACTGATAGAGCTGATGCTTGACAACGTGACTTACATCTGCAGACAAGTGAGCTTAAACCCTGAACCCAGGGCTGGATAGACTCTCTCAGCCCAGTCCTTGCCCAGTGGCCTCCAGTGGAGGCAGGGCCTGCCCCTTTACTGTTCAGCTTCCAGAATAGCAGAGGGCAGTTGAGGGCACATTTTGTGGACAGTCTCACTTCCAAAAAGGAGAGGAAGAGAATGAACTACCCCTGCTCAGTTCTTCCTTCCCAAATCACCAGTCTGATTTATCCTTTCCTCCCCAGGAGAGCAGCCAGTGAGGGGCAAAGAGATTCGAGGAGCGTCCCACTTTGCAGCTTCCTCCACATAGAATCAAGAGCAGGGGAGAAAAGTTCCTGTCCCCCACAGAAGGGTCCCTGAGGGGTGTGGCAGACGAGGCATTTGTCAACATCCCTGCAGCGATTGTAGGAAGGAGTTTACTAAGACGGATTTGTGTAAGAGTTTCTTATTGAAAGCCTTGATTGTAACACAAAAATCCAACTCAGTGAAAGCAGTTCTGACAGAGACCTCAACAATAAAAGCAGAGAATGCAGATTTTCCAAAAGAAAGCTTTATTATGCACACCTCTGATAAATATAACCTTCAAAAGTTTATTTTTTTCCTCGGATAACAAGAATGAACTACTCACTCGCCTTACAATTAATAGCTTGCAATTCAACCCATCCCACTATTATATACCTTTCTGTAAATACTCTTGCTAAAAGGCTGTGTCATTGTCCCATGAACACGAAATACTCATGTGTCACTGTTTATATTGTTCCCACCTGGAAGGTCCTTTTCTAAACTTTCACATCTTTCAAAGAAATTCTAAGATTACCTTCTTCATGAAAAATCCCCTGATTACTCCTGACAGCATTGATTTCTTTTTTTTTTTTTAAGATTTTATTTATTTATTTGAGAGAGAGAGCATGAGAGACAGTGGGAGCACAAGCAGGTGCGAAGGGTAGAGGGAGAAACAGACTCCCCGCCAAGCAGGGAGCCCAATGCGGGGCTCGATCCCAGGACCCTAGGATCATGACCTGAGTCGAAGGCAAATGCTTAACCGACTGAGCCACTCAGGCGCCCAACAGCATTGATTTCTGTCTTTTTCCTTCTTAGTGCACTTAGAGTCTATATTAAAATTCTGCTCATATATTCGGGTTGGTGTTGGTCATTCTCATTTTACATGTATTAGCATGTGTATTTACCCAGACTCTACACTCTTTTTTTTTTTTCCAGCCGAAAGGTCTCACATTTATTACTGAACCAACCTACTGGTGTAGAGGCATAGTAACAGAGAAAAATCATTTCCCTGATAAAACATGTCTTTTGGCCAGGTAGGAGGGATGTTGACAGAATGATAGGATAGGAACATGTGATCTTCGCTCCGCTTAAATATGTGTGCCAATTACATGCGCCATCTCATGATGTGCAATGCCTTATAGACCCAGCTTGGTTCTTCTCCAGTGCCTCCTCTTGGAGTTGTACCTGATTTTATTACCAGTTTTCATCCAAATCCACTGGGGGAATGGGATGTATCCTTGGCCAGGAATCGCTTGATTCTGAAAGTTCTTTTAAGAAGACGTTGTGAAGAACAGTCAACCACACACACCAGGATGGTGGTGAAAAGGAGAAAACAACTCTACACTCTTTAAAAGGTGGAGAGGTACTTTGAACTCGAACTTTTCTGTGGTAGCTAGATCTACCACAGGGCTGAGTATATAGTAGGTAATTAATAAATACCCCTTGAATGACAAATCAATCAGTCAAATTGAGCACATATCAGAAAGGAAATACAAAATAGGTTTACAAAGTCCACTGCTCCAAAGGTCCAAATTGAGTATAATTTTTAAAAATAGTCTGTTGAGGGACACCTGGGTGGCTCATTGGGTTAAGCGTCTGCCTTTGTTCGGCTCAGGTCATGATCCCAGGGTCCTGGGATCGAGTCCCACATTGGGCTCCTTGCCTGCTTCTCCCTCTGCCCCTGCCGGCCACTCCCCCTGCTTGTGCTCTCGCTCTCTCTCTCTCTGACAAATAAATAAATAAAATCTTTAAAAAAAATTAAAAATCCATTGATGCTATAAGAGAATCAGGACTTTTCAGTAGGTTTGCGTAATATTTTTCCATATATGTTGCTCCTGTTTCCCCATATAAAATGATACCTGTGCCCACACAATAAGACCATCTAGAACAAGATGGCTGTAGCCAAGCGGTTACGTATGTGAATTTTGGTGTTAGATTTAGATTTGAAGCCCAACTCTTACCTGTTGTGTACCCTTTCTTTCAATTTTGGAAATTTTTAGTCCTTTAGTAAATTTGAAAGAAAAGTTCAATAAGCACAGTTAATAGTTTGCCACACTGATAATGTAGAGAGATAGAGGTACAGATAAACACAAACACAGACCCACCCTGCCCTTTGGCCAAACCAGCTGAAAATAGGCTGCAGACCTCATGACATTGGGAACATAAACTATGGAATCCTGAAGAAGTTACTTCAATCTAAGTCTTAGCTTCCTCATATGTAAAAAATGGGGAGGAAGTAATAGTTATGCATTCTTAATAGAGTCACCGTGAGGATTCCTTTTTTTTAAAACAGCTCTTGTTGGGGCTCCTGGGTGGCTCAGTCGGTTAAGCGTCTGCCTTTGGTTCAGATCATGATCCCCGGGTCGGGCTCCTTGCTCAGCAGGGAACCTGCTTCTACCTCTCACTCGGCCTGCTGCTCCCCCTGCTTGTGCGCTCTCTCTCTGCCAGATGGATAAATAAAATCTTAAAAAAAAAAAAAAGATACGTGTTTGAGTACCTAAAGGACTTTAATAAGCTCAGATTGGATGGCATTTTTAGTGACTGCCTACTAATAAAAATTTGTGTCACAATATTTGGTCTGAGATTTGCTTTCATTATAACATCCTACATGTTAATAGAACAGCAGATAGAATTCTCAACAACTATTAATTACAGTCCAGTACTTCCCCCACTTGTAACTGTTCATTTAATCACCTTGTCCAAAATAATAATAATAATAACAACAATAATAATAATTGCCTTGTCCACTGGGCAACTAGGATCCATGAATGTAGAACTGTAATAACTTATTCACCATTGTACCCCTAGCAAGAAGCATGGGGTCTGTGTCAGGCCACAAGCTAAAAGACAATGCTTTAATCCCTACCTAAAAGGGTCATTGCCATTCCTTGTTGAATACTTAAACAATATGATTTTTAATGATTATTAAGGTGTAATTTGTGTTTTTTACAGAACATATGTTTTATTTATTTATTTTTTTTTTTAAGATTTTATTTATTTATTTGAGAGAGAGAATGAGAGACAGAGAGCACGAGAGGGAAGCGGGTCAGAGGGAGAAGCAGACCCCCCGCCGAGCAGGGAGCCCAATGTGGGACTCGATCCCAGGACTCCAGGATCATGACCTGAGCCGAAGGCAGTCACTTAACCAACTGAGCCACCCAGGCGCCCCCAGAACATATGTTTTAAAGGGACAAAAGAGAAAGTAAAATTTACACTTAATCCCACCGCCCAGAAGTAACCACTAAATTAATACTTTTTGTATATTCTTTTAAGCTTTATTAAAACATAAGTTTTATAAATATGTATCCACTGGTATGTTTATTAACTGGGACTTAGCTTGTCAAATGCCCAAATACAAATCATATAGCCCCTTCTTTGCCCCTCATGTGTTGTAAAATTTGCGGCTTAATTGCTTCTTCATGATTTGCCAGACTGTAAGCAAATGAAAGGCAGAGAACCTGTCTCTTATTTGCTTTGGAATTCCTTGGGACCCAGCACACAGTGGTTATATGACTGTTATTATCAAATAAAAATTCAATCCATTAAAATTTAAAAACCAGTTACAGATTCATAATTAGCACTTTGGAAAGACTACTTCCTGCAAATTGTGCCATAATCCTTCTCATGAACTAAAACCTCCATATATTTTGAGAACTTGTTTTGGGCGAGAGAAAACCTGTAAAATTTAGACTCCTAGATTATGAGCCTTCTCTTTTTATTGGAATTTCATTGGGATTTTTACATACTTAAAAATAAAAAGCAGGCTTCTGAGAATATGAGTTTGTGCCTCCCCACCGCAGAGCATAGTAGTTATTGAGTATAATGGGAAAGTTAATTTCAATAAAAAGATTTTTATTTTAAAGGTTTATGGAGATGATTGTTTTATAGGAACTGATGATACTATAAATTTTCAAATTAAAATACTTTAGTAGTTCTACTGAGGTTTTCAATCTGCCATTTAACATCAGCTGGCTTGATTACTGGAAAGAGGTCTACTATGTATTTATTCAGCCACATAAGTGCTGGACCATAACTGAGGACACTACCCCTCCCCTCAATTTGGTCTTAGATTAGCTCAGTTTGTTGGGTGGTTTGATGGTGGCTTGGAAATATATGTGTTTTGGGTGCCTGGGTGGCTCAGTCAGTAGCTATAAAATACAGAAGTACATACTAAGTGATTAAGGAAATAGATAAAGTCAGAGATCATCTAACAAAAAGAGATTGTGAAGAATGGCAGATATAGTTGCAATAAAACTTACAGAAAGGAAACAGATAACGTTGAGATTGAAAGCTCAGTCAGTGGGCTAGACTAAAAACAAAACACAGCTAAAGAGAGAATTAATGACTAGTACACACTCAGACACACACACACACACAAATTACCCAGAATGAAACAGAGAGGACAGAGAAATGCAAAATATGGAGATATTAAGACATATGGAAAGCAGAATAATAACGACTAACATGATTCTAAGTAAAATTACAGAAGAAGAGAACAGAGAACAAATAAAAATATTGTGCCTGATCAAGAAAATAATCTGGTGAAATTGATTCTAAAAATACAGGTCTTCAAAAAAATGTGTTATTGATACATAGTCATGTGCTTTAAAGCCTTAAACATGCAATACTTCAGCTAAGGAACATTTTACATTTTTTTCAGACATCATTTTCTATGACTTGCAATGTTGATTATAAAAATTATTTCATAGAATTCTAGTAAGCCCGAAGCAAGCGAAGTGAAAAATCAGTGAAATAGAAATGGACAAACAATACAGAAAAATCAATGAAACCAAAAGCTGATTTTTTTAAAAGTTAAATAAAATTGACACTTATGATGAGCACTGACTAATGTACGGAACTGTTGAATCACTATATTGTACACCTGAAGCTAATATAATACTAGTATGTTAACTACACTGGAATTAAAATAAAAATGTAATAAAAAATTATTTAACGGGTGCCTGGGTGGCTTGATCGGTTGGGTGTCTGCCTGTTGGTTTCTGCTCCACTGTGATCTCCCGAACTCCTGATCTCAGGGTGGCAGGATGGAGCACCACCTGGGGCTCTGAGCTCCACAGGGAGTCTGCTTCCGATCTCCCTCCCCCTCTGCCCTCAACCTTACCCTCCTGCTCACACACTGGCTCTCTCTCTCTAAAATAAATAAATAAAAATCTTTTTTTAAAAACCATTTAATAGAATTCTAGTACTTTTCTATTAAATAAAATGGGCATTCCTGAGAGTAAAATTTAGTTGCACAAATTTGTAATTGACTTCAAGTTTTCACAGTCAGGACCTACAGGGGGCATCTATCAATAGGGGAAGAAAAGCGAGGATTGCTTATTGAGATGGACAGAAAAGAGAAAAGAAGTGTAAATGAAATTAAAGCAAACCTTAGCACTTCATGCTTCAGTTCTAGAAAGCAATCTGGTGAAACTTGTCTTCTAGTAAGATATTAAATTGCTTAGACATGAAACTTGGAACATTAGAGAAATCTTTAAATTAGGGGCGCCTGGGTGGCTTAGATGGTTAAGTGTCTGCCTTCGGCTCAGGTCATGATCCGGGGGTCCTGGGATCAAGTCCTACATCGGGCTCCCTGCTGAGCTGGGAGCCTGCTTCTCCCTTTGCCTCTGCCCCTCCCCCTGCTTGTATACTCTCTCTGTCAAAAATAAATAACATCTTTAAAAAAAAAAGAAATCTTTAAAATAAAATCTAACAACAGATTCAGCACCTTTTTTGTTTATTTAAAAAGTCATACATTTATGTTACTTTAATCTTGTAAATACTTAAATTATGTAATATGTAATTTTGTATTTATATTTCATATGCACAGCTACCATTATGAACATGTTTTATAACTTACCTCAGTTCATCTTCCCCACCACCCAAGGAAGTAGATGCTATTTTTGTAAGAAGAGAATAAAGCCGAGTGAGTTAGGTATCTTGCCAATACCACAGTTAGCAAAAAGAACACTGTCTATTAACATTTCTGAGTAGCACGATTTGGTTTTTAATGGTCATTGTGAAAATACTGTTCTTACATGAACAGAGCTAATCGTTCAATGCCAATGGTGGATGAAATGAAATTAAAATTTCTAGCTGCTAGATCATTTCTACAACTACCTCCTCAAACTTTTCCCAAAGCTCCCAGTGTTAAAATTAGCTTCCCTTCATTCTGCCACCTATGTATTCCTCCAATCCGCTCTGATGAGGCTCTACTGAAATGGGAAAACCAGAAAAGTCAGGCAGATGCAAAAAGGAGGGGCAGCAGCTTTAAGATTCACTTGAAGTAACAAAGCCATCAATAACTGAGTTACCTCTCATTAGCAGATAGGATATCTATCCCCATTGACTTTGCATTTTTAGAAAAATCTGAGGGGAGATTAGGGCTCTATTATGTGGAAGCAAATAAATTATGACTCTAGGACTCTCAGGCGAGTCTGATGGATACTTTGCATGTGGTCTGGCATGCATCAAGCAGTAGATTGCTATCTGAAATTGGGCAATAAATTGTTTAAAAAGAGATGAGTTTACATTGAATTGTCAGGCACATCGCTCGCCAAAATAGCTGGTTTCAATAAATGGGATTTGATGCAGGATCATCTCCATTCATTTTCATCTATGTTTCAAAGGCTATGGTCCCACTAAATAATATTATATCTCACCACAAACACCAATGTTAATGTGATCCTTTCCTTCCGGGATGACCTGATCCAAGTACCATACAAAGAACACATCACTGAGTACTAAAAATAAATCCAGCATGAGGCAGAGTTTTCCTCTTTCATCTTCCACATTGGGGTATTATTACAATTTTAATGATCTGCCTAGGATTTTTCATACACTCTGCTTCTTTTGAAGGAAGGACAGGAAACCTATTGAAACATACCAATCTCCTTGAAATGTCTACAGCAACAGAGCAGTGGGAATATATACTTTGCTGTAAAGAAAGAAAAAAAAAGAGCAAAGCAATCATAAATGTATCACTTTGGTCTGTTATGATATACTGATTTTCCTTTAGAAAGAACAGGTACTTGTGTTCTGATATTGTATTTCCAGTTACTACATTATTCCTTTGAGGTATTCAGAGCATTAAAAACCTCCACCAAAAAAAATTTTTTTCTCTCTAAATATTTTATATGCTTTAAAACTTTGTACACACTTCAGTGTAATCATTTGATTACATATCTGGCCAAGCTCCTTTTATTTCTTCCCAAAGGGAAATTTAACAATTATTTTAAATGATTGAAAACTCATTTATATACATGGGAAGTCTTATATACCTATTTAAAACACAAGCTTTGCCAAAAATTAGTTAGTTAAACTCATTTACTTCTCAAATACATCACATTTTGTTTTATTTTTTTTTAAGATTTTATTTCTATTTATTTGAGAGAGAGCAAGAGATATTACAGAGGGAAGAGAAGCAGACTCCCCTCTGAGCAGAGACCCCGACTCGGGGCTCCATCCCAGGACACTAAGATTATGACCAAAGCCAAAGGCAGATGCTTAACTGACTGAGTCACCCAGGTGCCCCTCAAAAATACATCATATTTGGGGAACCCTCCTACACTGTTGGTGGGAATGCAAGCTGGTCAGCCACTCTGGAAAACAGTATGGAGGTTCCTCAAAAAGTTGAAAATAGAGCTACCATACGATCCAGCAATTGCACTACTGGGTATTTACCCCAAAGATACAAATGTAGGGATCCGAAGGAGTACGTGCACCCCGATGTTTATAGCAGCAGTGTCCACAATAGCCAAACTGTGGAAAGAGCCAAGATGTCCATCGACAGATGAATAGATAAAGAAGAAGTGGAATATATATACAATGGAATATTATGCAGCCATCAAAAGGAATGAAATCTTGCCATTTGCAACAACGTGGATGGAACTGGAGGGTATTATGCTGAGTGAAATAAGTCAATCAGAAAAAGACAAGCATTGGGCGCCTGGGTGGCTCAGTCGTTAAGCGTCTGCCTTCAGCTCAGGTCATGATCTCAGGGTCCTGGGATCGAGCCCCGCATCGGGCTCCCTGCTCGGCGGGAAGCCTGCTTCTCCCTTTTCCACTCCCTCTGCTTGTGTTCCTTCTCTCACTGTGTCTCTCTCTGTCAAATAAATAAAATCTTTAAAAAAAAAAAGAAAAGAAAAGAAAAAGACAAGCATCATATGATCTCACTGATATGAGGAATTCTTAATCTCAGGAAACAAACTGAGGGTTGCTGGAGTGGGGGGTGGGGTGGGAGGGATGGGGTGGCTGGGTGATAAACATTGGGGAGGGTATGTGCTATGGTGAGCACTGTGAATTGTGTAAGACTGTTGAATCACAGACCTGTACCTCTGAAACAAATAATACATTATATGTTTAAAAAAAAAAAAGAAGAAGATAGCAGGAGAGGAAGAATGAAGGGGGGAAATCGGAGGGGGAGATGAACCATGAGAGATGATGGACTCTGAGAAACAAACTGAGGGTTCTAGAGAGGAGGGGGGTGGGAGGATGGGTTAGCCTGGTGATGGGTATTAAAGAGGGCACGTACTGCCTGGAGCACTGGGTGTTATACACAAACAATGAATCATGGAACACTACATCAAAAACTAATGATGTAATGTATGGTGATTAACATAATAATTAAAAAATAATAATAATAAAACACAACATATTTTAGTTTGCTCAACATTTGGATTATAATTTTTTTTGTTTGTTTGTCAGAAAGAGGGAGAGAGCACAGGCAGGGGGAGCAGCAGGCAGAAGGAGAAGCAGACTCCCTGCTGAACAAGGAGCTCAATGCAGGACCCAATCCCAGGACCCTGGGATCGTGACCTGAGCCGAAGGCAGACACTTAACTGACTGAGCAACGCAGGTGTCCCTGGATTATAATTTTTTGCAAGCAATTCCTTTTTCCAGAGCTAATTGTCCTTCTTTCCTGTCATTGATAAGACAGATCATAATCATATCAATAAGGTAACACAACTTCTTGATGATGAAATGCTGTAGTATCATTCACTTTCTTCTTGAAGACATTCTTTCTGGAATCTTCATGTTGTAATTTGAGTTATCCCAGGATTTTATCATGTTCCTAGATTAGTTTGAATGTTTCTTGGTTTATCTATCCTCTTTTCTCTTGGATTTGTTTTCACTTTTCTTGACACATCCTTAAATAAATTTTTCAAAAAAGTAAATGAAAGGAAAAAGTTTTTGGACTCCTTGCTTTTCTGGAAGTGTCTTTTTGACTAGATACAAAATTCTAGAATAAAACATTTCTTTTCAGAACTTAAAGTTATTAAATTGTTATCTTTCATCTAGTGCAATTGATGGAAAGCCTGAAACCAATGTAATTCTTTTTCTTTTGTAAGTAAGTAGTTTTTCTATGAATAATTTTTAGTCTTCCTTTTATTCATCATCTTCTGAAATTTATCAAGGATATCCTTGGTGTAAGATGTTAGAAACTATTATTCAGAAACTATTATTATGGTATTTCATAGGCCCTTCCAATGTGATCATTCATTTATTCTAACTGTTCTGAGAGAAAAAATTTATTTTGTTCATTTGTTTGTCTGTTTTCATCTCTTCTGTTTTCTCAATTCTCCTTTTTTTGGATCTCCTATTGGATGTTGGTTGGAGCTCATGGACGGGTTCTCCATTTGTCTTAATTTTTCTCTACTTCAGCAGTCATACCTGTAATAATCAGGAACTCCCCCTTTTTCTCTAGTAGCTCCTTTCCTGAGATAGCTCATTCTTAGCCTCAGTGTCTTCCTGACTCTGGGAAAATAATCAGTTTAAAGGGCACGAAGAAGTAAGAACTTAAGGCCATTGGTATAGATGGCCACTGGTTTTGCTGTGAACAATGGTAGAAAAATAAAATGGTAGCTAGAGATTGTAACAGTCAAGTGAGTATGCTTTGTTTTGATTTATTTTGCTCCACAATAAGAGAGATCTGTGTGTTTCTGAAAGCCAGCAGGAAGAATCAAGAGTCCTTAGAGAACAGGGACTCTGTTGCCCACCACGCACACACACCCCCTTGGCTGGTATTCGGCCACTGCACACGAGTACTGTTGCAGCAATGTTAAAATACCCAGTTACTTCCCTGATTGTTGGTGAAGGTCACTGCCACAACTCCTTTGAAGGCTATGCAAGATGCCAGCATTCCTGAAGCTGCCCCAGTACCTGCCTTGGGAACACTGTAAGCTTTCTTCAATGCAGAAGCTAAAGGGTTATTCCTGGAACACCAGAGAGACTCCAGAATTCTGCTCTAGTAATAAAGGAGAACTTCTTTTTTAGTTACTAAGTATCTATGCACATTAGCTCCCCAGATCTCCCCTTCCTGCACACAGATTCTTTTCCAGGACTTCAGAAGGCTGGCTTTGCCTCCTCATGCCCTCTGCCAAGCCCCAAGGAGTACGGAACTGACACCACAAGGGAGCCACTCGGCACTGACCAGCTTGCCAGCCACCCACCATTGTTCTGACATACCACTCCCATCCCTACATACGCCCCAGCCAGAGCAGACCTGGACCCCCAACACAAGGTGGGAGGGAGCATCCCAGTTCATGGTACTGGCCCCCCTCGAGTAGATGCCAAGTGCCTACCTGGGCTTCCCAGGCTATGGCCAACTACCACCAGCCTCGTGTTTCCCTTAGAAGATTGCTGTGCAGTCTATACCTCCGTAGAACTTTGGTTCTGAGAGCACAGGAGAGAGGAGAGGAGAGCAAACATGTAGGTAATGAGGCCATTGCACAAAATGGGGAATGCTTTAGTTCTGGTGGCCCGGCTTCAGGAGAAGAAAATGGAAAGAGCCTGAGGACAGTTAGGACCTGGAAACACCTGGAAGGCATGCAGGTCTCCCTTTCTACCTCCTCGGTTGAATTTCACCTTCGTTTAGTGGGATAAGTTGGTTAAAATTGACCAACTGCCTGCTTAGCACAAGAGTTCAAGCATTCATTTTTTAACAAAAATGACAGTATGTCTGAAGCACATAGCAATAATATTGAAAAGAAAAAAAGCCACACATATACATACTATATGATTTCAGTGATATAAAATTCTAAATCAGAAATAAACTACAGCTGGGGTGCCTGGGTGGCTCAGTGGGTTAAGCGGCTGCCTTGGGCTCAGGTCATGATCCCAGGGTCCTGGGATCGAGCCCCGAGCAGGGCTCTCTGTTCAGCGGGGAGCCTGCTTCTCCCTCTCCCTCTGACTGTCCCTCTACCTACTTGTGCTCTCTCTCTCTCTCTGCCAAATAGAAAAATAAAATCTTAAAAAAATAAATAAACTATGGCATGGAGTTATATGGGAAGAAGTGGCAAAATTATAAAAAAAAGGCAAGTAAAAGATTAAGTCAGGGGAGGGGTTTTCTCTATCTCAGGAGAGGGACCTAGGGGTTTCTGAGATGCTGATCACATTTTATTTCTTAACCTGGGTAGTGGTTTCATGAATCTTTACCAATTAATTATTAAATTATATAGTTAGGTGTATGCACTTTTTGTATGTATACTATATTAAACAATATTTCTAAAAGGAAAAGATTTCAGTAGAATTAGTTGGAAGACCATTCCTAGTGTAAGGTAATACATAAAGCAGCATGAGGCTTCCACTTCTCTCCACTGAACGAAGACAGCCGTGGAAGGAGCCACCGCCACGTGCTATTCTGTGGCCATGAGCCACCTATGGTATAAATACAATGGTCATAAGTAACCTCAGAACAGAGATAATATTAAAATGTAGAAAATTCATTATGGGGGGCGGTGCGCCTGGGTGGCTCAGTGGGTTAAGCGTCTGCCTTTGGCCCAGATTATGATCCCAGGATCCTGGCATCGAGTCCCGCATCAGACTCTCTGCTTCTCCCTCTCCCTTTGTCCTACCCACCCCCCAATGTGTTCTCTCTCTCTCTCAAATAAATAAATAAAATCCTAAAAAAGAAAGAAAGAAAGAAAGAAAAGTCGTTAGGAAGTGATTAGTTTTGAGTACGTTACTATGTTGTTTTTTTTTTAAAGATTTTATTTATTTATTTGAGAGAGAGAGAATGAGAGAGAGCACATGAGAGGGGGGAGGGTCAGAGGGAGAAGCAGACTCCCTGCCGAGCCGGGAGCCCGATGCGGGACTCGATCCAGGGACTCCAGGATCACGACCTGAGCCAAAGGCAGTCGCTTAACCAACTGAGCCACCCAGGCGCCCCGTTACTATGTTTTTTAAAAATCAGTTATTTAATTATAAGTTCCTATCATTTAATTTTTAATTATGACTATGTCTAACAACCAGCTCACAAAACTCTTGAAATTTTAACAAGTAAATGTAAACCAGCGCAAGCCAGCTCCAGCACACCACTGACTATGGCCCATAACGAAGGCCTGAATAATGGTGAAAAGGAGTATAAGCAAACCAAAGGCTGGTCCAGGACACCAGGTACAGGATTTACTTATTTATGCATTTAGCATTTGCACAGCACTTAGCACACACCAAGTCCTGAGCTCAGCACCATTTGAGTATTCACTCTGACGTATGTGGCTTTGCCTGATCTATAGCATGCATGGAATTAACCACTCAAGGTCTTTAAAGGTGAATGGAGCCTCAAGTTCATCGAAAAATGGGTACAGATTTACATACTGGCCAAAGCCAGAAGGAATTTAGCATCATGTGTGGGAAATTGCTGTGGCTAAGAAAGATTCGCTCCCAAGCATGGTCATTTCTGAAGCATTTACGAAGAGTTCATGAAGGGCTCCAGTAGCCTAGGATGAAAAATGATCAAGCAGAGGGTCACCTGGCTGGCCCAGTCGGTAGAGCATGTGACTCTTGGCCTCAGGGTCATGAGTTTGAGCCCCACACTGGGGTAGACTTTACTTAACAACAACAAAAAAAGGTCAAGCGAAAGAAATAGAAAAAGTAACTAAGAAGAATCAGGAGTAGGAGGGGACTGGTTAACTGTCTTTCAGGAAAACTAACAACACTGAGGCAATCAAATGTGAGGAATAAAGGGTGATTGGGACACGTACTGCCATCTAGATTGCTTGGGAGCCCAACCAATGACCCTAAAGCCACAAGAAACTCTTGAGAGCTTCAGACACAACCTGAAAAGCAAGCAGGACAGAAAATACTGCCACTACTCTGTTGTAAAGTATCATGTCCTTAGAAAGACTTCATGTGATAATATGATGTAGAGAGAAAACCAGTTTCACATAGAAATGAGTAAATGGATGAATGGTATACATAGTTGTAAATTCTAGCATATTAACACATTTTAATTATTGTGAAATTTTAAATGTTTATGAATTTCTGCACCTACCAGATACTAGAATTCAAGAACTGGGTGACTATGGTTGGTTATTTTTTAAATAGGAGGGAGTGGATACCAGCAGTACCATGTGGGAAGCTACAGGTCTTTAAAACTAGTTAGACTCATGTGTCAAATGATAAGTGTTGGTCAAATTCTAGAAACTATTACCACTTTTTATACTGAGCTAAGCAGTATTCTGCTGGAATGTCACACAAATTTAAAATAAAAGATGCTTTATTATGCTGTTCCAATCTCAAATTCGCTTACAGATTTAACTAGGACTTTCCCCTTTTTTTATAGAGTAGTTGAGATGACATTTATATTAAATCATATTCATTTTGTTTGTATTTGGGATTTCTTAAGGGCCAGTCTTGGGTTTGATATTATATAGAACAGAACAGAAGACCAAGTCCATGCCCGGGAGGTTTGTAATCTCGGCATGACAGACAGGACTGTAATGGTCTAATACAATTCAGGGATGATTGAGTTACTACCAGGGCTTTAGTTTTGCTCTTGGAACTCTTCCAATTATCCAAAGAATCATGGGACCAAGAGAAAATAGGCATTTTGAAAAAAAATAAATAAATAGACGCTTATTGCCTTAACCACCACCTCACAATCTCGCCTGGGGAACGGGCGGGGGGGAGGCGAGGGGGGTCGGCACATAGAATGCAGAAAAGCAGTTATCTTATGAATGGGGAGATGGCATTTTCTGCTCTCCCCGATCTGCCCGCCACAGGCATCTATGGGATGTACTAATGCAAATTGGAATTAAAGCTTGGAAAGCTTCCTTCTATTCTGTTCTGAAATTAAACCTCTGAGTAGTAGAGAGCTTATTGTTTGGATAAGATCTAGCCTCAGGATAGTACCCTGATTGGAGGCTTGATAAAAGTCTATCAAGGCTCTGAAGAAGATGCTTGGCCAGGAGGAATGTTGACACACCCAGCATCCTACTGACCGGCCGTTGCTCCTTCCTTTTGTAACCCAGACCATAGATGGAAGTGCTGGCACCGGCTAGCACTACATTCTAAACCTATCCATGAGTATTCAATCTCATTTTTCTGAAACCTTGGGGAAAAATCATAGCCTCCATGAATCTCGGTTCTTTCATCTGGAAAAAAAGTTCATAAAGATGCCTCCCTTTTGTCTTTCCTATCTATCATTATATAATCCCCTGAGCTGACCTCACCTGGCTCCCTCCATCCCTCACAACCCCACGTTGGTCTCCTCAGCCCCGCTCCCCTCTTCCTCTCTTTACAATAATTACTGCTGCCCATTTACTGAGCGATGACCCCGTCAGTGCTGCTCAGAAGCCTGTCACAGTCTTCTTTGCATCCCAAGATCATGGGATGACTCCAAGTGGCACTGCTGTCCCTCTCCTTTCTCCTAGGACACTGGAGAGGCAAAGAACTAAGGTCAACACAGGGATCTGTGGGTCTCAGAAACCGTGGGTCAGTCAGGCACATTTGAATTCTGAGAAGTCAGGTATTAGCCCAGCCACTCCTGCTCCCTTTTCTGCCCTGGCGCACGGCCAGGAGGGGCAGAGAAGGGGACAGCAAAAGTGAGTTTTCAAGGGTGTTAACTCTCGGGACTGTCCCAGCCTGCCCCCCGCCACATCTCTGGGAAGGTGCCAGAGCCTTACAGCTCTGCTTTCTTTGCCCGGACTCAATGGACTGTGTTAAAGAGTCAGCAGCTCTCTACCCGCCCCACTCCAGGGGAAAGGAGGAGATAACAGAATCAAATTCTTTTATTTTCTAGACAGAATCAAAAATCAGAGTTGAAATCATTTTGCATGAACCTTCCCAATGAAGCGCTGCTTCCTGCACAGAATTTCTGAATTTAGAACCCTCTCACCTTCTTGCCATCTTTATCAGATCGGTTCCTTAGCGTTTAACTTCTTTTTTTCCCCCCTTTTGGGAGGGGTAAAAAAAAATAATGAATAAAAAGAAATATACAGATGATGATTTCAGGAGGCTGCAAAGAAACCATGGTTAGAAGAACGTCCATAATGGCTTGAAGCTGAAAATAATTGTATCAGTTGCACTGGTTCTTATACATTTTTATGTTGCATCCCTCAGATCTGGAGAAGTATGATGATATATCTAAACGTTTTTCACTAGACTGACTGACAGACTCTCACTCGTGAGCCTGGTAGGCCTAAGGGACCTGCTAAAAAAAGGATTATTATTAGAAATATTCATTTCTGCACCAGGGCCAAAGGAAACATGCAGTGACATATGGATCAGCACTGGAAATTTTAAACCTTTAATTGACTTTTTATGGGTCTGTACACTGAATATTAAATTAAACACGGGAATTTCTTTCTGTTATATTTCCAAAGTGACTTTGCATTCTGTTTTGTTCGGTACCTTTAATCTTTTTGTTTTTTTTCTTTTAATTGTTTTTAGCTCTTTGATTTTATCACACTGTTTTAGACCAAGCCAGCATCATCACCCAAATCTGTCATGTCACACTGTGTCATCGTGCTGAGGACTGACATGGTTATGCAGAGATAGCACCTTTCCAATTATCTGGGGTAGCGCATGATTAGAAGGGCATACATAAGCAAAGCCAATGAAAAATCTTAAAATCTCTTGGTCACCAGTACTGCATTTTCAGGATTCTCCTTTACTAAACACGTCACAGAATTTGCTAATAAAATTGATTCGATTTCCAATTTCCTCTCTTACCCATGCTAACTCACTGGTGAAAGTGATCTTGATAACAAGCAGATAAATGATGAAATGACAACAACGGGAGAATCATAATCAATATACAAAGGAGCCCAGTCTCCACTGTGGTAATGAGAGTCAGATAAATCTCAATAGACCTTGTTTATTTTATTTTATTTTATTTTATTTTGCCTTTTTAATAATGCTCTATAGTGGATGGGGTCGTCCAAAACTTGAGTCTAAATTGTGTTTTGTTTTGTTTTGTTCTAGGGCACATACATTGGACCTGAATGAGACACAGGAAGAGGGTGACAGAGGCACTCCCGTAACTGGGAGCAGTATGAATTCTCTGTTTGTCAGGCAGCGGCGGCGAGTACAAATGGCCAGTGCACCTCTTTTGGCTTAGTGGGTAGCCAGGACCTCAGCATCAGCCAGCACTGAGCGCAACCAGTGCAGAAAATGAGGAAGTGGATTGGACATCCTGTGAAAGCAGAGGGCACCTGAATCTGAGTTTTCATGAGATACACCAGGAGTGGATCTGAATGGATAAGAACCAGGGAAATATTAATTACTCTTAAAATAGCCTTATGGCCACCTTTCTGACCAGGCTGGAAGAACCTGGAGAAAGGAAAATTACAGATGTTTGGAATCACACACTTTTTTTTTTTTTAAGATTTTATTTATTTGAGAGAGAGATTGAGAACGAGCATGGGTGGCGAGGGGGAGGCAGAAGAGGGAGAAGCAGACTCCCGGCAGAGCAGGAAGTCCGATGCAGGTCTTGATCCCAGGACCCCGGGATCATGACCTGAGCCGAAGGCAGACACTTAACGACTGAGCCACCCAGGGGCCTGGAATCACACACTTCTTAAAAGATCTAATTGTACTGTGTATGTATATGTTTGATTTTTTACTTTTTTGGCTAAGTATGTTTCGTCTTTCTCTATCTCTAGGGTCACTTTGCTTTCCCATCCTTTTGGATCACCTGTCCTCACTGACGTAACAGTAGTCAGGTGAGGTATTATGCTTTCTCTGATGCAAGAATGGGATGATCTGTCTATATGAGTCAACCAAGAATGGTAAAATACTCAAACAATGGCCATATAAAGGCCAAAAGTTGCTCAGAAAATAGACCACCCCCTAAGTCTGTCTTAGTTTTCTTTTTTTTTTTTTTTTAAGATTTTATTTATTTATTTGACAGAGAGAGGGACAGCAAGAGAGGGAACACAAGCAGGGGGAGTGGGAGAGGGAGAAGTAGGCTTCCCACTGAGCAGGGAGCCCGATACAGAGCTCGATCCCACGACCCCGGGATCATGACCTGAGCGGAAGGCAGATGCTTAACGACTGAGCCACCCAGGCACCCCTTGTCTTAATTTTCTAATCTACAGAGAAATGTATTCATATGAGAGGATAAAACTAAAAGGAAATCTCATCTTGCCACCTAGGCTCACTTCCCCTTAAGGTAACATAATGTTTTGTATTTAGTGATTGAGGAGATAGGTAGAGCTAGGTCTAAAACACTGCCTGGCAGAGTGGGAATTTACTTTGTTCTGCTTTGTAGACAGGGTGCATTCCCATCAGAAGCAGTTCAAACTATGTTCGGTGACCTTTAAGAATCTAGGGGGAAAGGGAAAGTGCTGTGAGACTGGAGACAGGAAACAAAAAAAAACTGGCCTTTTTTCCCAAATGCAAAAGGAAGTTGGAAGCTGCAAAAAAGCAGAATAGTGCGTATATTTGTTAGGCCAATTTCAGCCACCACGAGCAGAGAGCAACTTGAACTTCTTAAACAAACAATGGGAAATTCGTTGTAAGGTCAACCTGAACTTGAACCCCGGTATGGACATGCTCAAGTCTCAGTCCTGCAGCTTCCGAACTCTGTGACTGTCAGCCAATTACTTAATCTCTCTATGCCTCAGGGTTTTACCTGTGACGGGAAGTACCTGACACTCAGGTGTATTGCGAGGGTTGAAGGAGAGGATGCCTGAAAAGGGCTTACCGCAGGCCCGGCTTACTGCAAATGGCAGCCTTCGTTATTGCTATTAATGACTCATGGGAGTTTATGAATGTTGTCAGCAAATTTGTAAAGGGTGGCCATATGGAAGAGAGAGAGAAAGACGTGTTCTGAATGGTCCTGCTAGGTAGAATTTAGACACAATTTTCAGCTCAGTTTGGGAAAATCTACTGAACAATCTGAGGCATAAAAGAGGAGACTGATTCACCTCAAGAGATGGGACGCTGCTTCCAGTCCCTGCAACAATTAAATGTCAGCTGGCAACTTGGTGGAATGGAAAAGTTTCTCCGGCATTAAAGAGACGGTGGGGCTATTAGAAAACCATTAGGATTCTTCTGAACCTATGAGATCCTGTGATTCTATTATTCCTTTCCCTTTGATTTACAATAGAAATAAATGAGAAGAAAGTCACATTTTAGGAATGGCAGAGAGGAGTGTAAGACAGAGGAAAGACTTCTGCCACTGTTTCTCCAGAGAAGATATCATCATCATGACTATGAATGATGCTAATGTTCAATGCTCCAGAAAGTGGGTCGAGATGGACTCTAAAGGGATCTCCAAACAGGACCTTTCCAGCACTTCTTTAAGGACAGTCTTTACAAATAACCTTCTAGTATAACAAGAATGCATATTCACTCATTTCTTGATTTGTGCAAGATATATTTATTAAGCATCGATTATGTATCAGGAACTAGGAACACAACAATTAGCAAGATGGGCATGGCCCATATGTCCATGAAACTTATAGTTATTCATTTTGCAGTTTGTAAAAACATCCTTGCTGTTTCTAGTATTTTACTATAGATGAGTGCCTGCCTCGGACTCTAAAAGGGTTTCAAAATGACTCTTTCAGGACCTCCTGACATTTCATGAGCTATTACATCAAGTCAACTTGGTACTTACCCCACACTGAACAGAAACTGCCCCAACTGGGTTGCCTCAAGTGTATATTCCAAGAATAGAGGTGTACTTTTAGAGTCACTTATTATCCCATATTGAAGAAGAATTCTCTTGCCTCCTAATTTTATTCAAGGCAAGCAGAGACCATTACTAATGCATGCTACTTTTTAAAAATTCCTCACTGTTGGGGCTCCTGGGTGGCTCAGTCGGTTAAGCATCTGCCTTCAGCTCAGGTCATGATCCCAGGGTCCTGGGATCCAGCCCCATATCGGGCTCCCTGCTCAGCAGGAGTCTGCTTCTCCCTCTGCCTCTGCCACCACCCCCTGCTTGCATGTGGTCTCTCTCTCTCCTTCTCTCTCTCTGTAAAATAAGTAAATAATTTGTAAATAAATAAATAAATATTCCTCACTGTTGACTCAGGGCTCTGTAATCATGGTACAGTTACACAATTCCACTTAGAATTCACTAGAAAATCTACAGCTATCCCAATCTGTGGAACTGTACCCAAAACGTGGAACACAGATGCACTGGAACTTGAAGAAAAAGGGGGGAAATCCTCTGTAATCACCCTGTGTAAAATCAGAGTCTCTATAGTGCCTCATTTTGGTGATCAAGGATATAGAATCTTAGAAGAGCTTTCCACTTCAGATGTTTAATAAAAATAGTCTTCACATGTCTGCTTATCAAAGGCCCTGTCTATTTTTATCCTGTTATGTACGGGCTTTGGCTTCAGCTTGAACTATTCAAAGCCCAGGGAAAGGCCAGGAGTTTGAATACAGGTTTCCCCCGCTTTCCAAAAGTAGAGTGTTCCTATGCCTTTTTTTGTAGATGGAAATGGCATAAAGCAAAGAAGCAATTATCAATTGATTTACATGGAAAACCTTTTTAATGTTCCCAGACCCAAAAAATAACCTCTCTTAGGTTTTTCTGATACCTTAGGACACATCTTGCTAAAAGATGCACAAAATAGATGGAAATAAAGCACAGATGCCCACAGACACAGGTCAAGTCTGTGGTGGCTTGCTGCTGAGATGCTGAGTCCAGCTCCCGGGGAAGGAACTGAGTGGGGCCACTTTCTCTGCTAGAGGCATGCTGCAAAACAAACACTGGATACTATTTTCAGTTTTTTGTCTTTTTTTGTAAAAACGAAAGTGCTCTTTGGATTTCTGTTGGTTGACAAAAACAGGTATTGATGTAGATGCTTTGTCAAAGTGAGGTGGCGTAATGCAAAATTTGAAAAGCAGCAGATTCTTGTATGTAGGCCATTACTTTTCCTGTTTCTATTTGTAAAAACAAGAGAAAAGGAAAATATTATGGGTATCAAGAATCTAGAGATTCAAGGATTATAAAAAAATAAAACAGCCATCCCTGATAACTGGGTAATCCCTGATTTTTAGGTGGTCCTCATTGCTCACTACTGTGAATTCTGTTTCAGGACCGAAATACAAGGAAGGGCAGCTAGGGCAGCATCCATGCTCATGAAACTATTTCCTCCCAGGTGAAAGTAGCTGCCATTAGACGGTGAGTCTGGAAGCAGAGAGAGCACTTTTTTTTTTTTAAGCTTTTATTTATTTATTTGACAGAGAGAGAGACACAGCAAGAGAGGGAACACAAGCAGGGGGAGAGGGAGAAACAGGCTTCCCGCAGAGCAGGGAGCCCGATGTGGGGCTCGATCCCAGGACCCTGGGATCATGACCTGAGCCGAAGGCAGATGCTTAACCATCTGAGCCACCCTGACGCCCCGAGAGAGAACAGTTCTATGCCATCTTTCAACCCATGGTCCAAGAACAAAGGTGTGCCCTTCAAAGTGCATACACTATACAACTGCTCCAGTCATCTCATCTCTTCCAAGGCAAAGGAAGACCCTACGAAGCCTCTGCACAGTGACTGGCAGCCCACCCTGTCTATTACTTGGAGCAGCCAATCCCAATGGAGGATGCTGTCTTTGTCCTTTAGGACAGAGGATAAAGTCTACAACTGTGCAGCCTTTTCCAAACATCTCTGACAATAAGAAATACCTGGGGTACTTGCTAAACACACAAATTCCCAAGCTCCACCCAAAACCACTGAATCAGAATCTCCAGGTGAGGAGGCTGGAAAGTTAAATATTTAATAAGTGTCCGGGGTGATTCTTATTTTCACAGAAGCGAGGGAAATAGAAGTCAAAGTCCTTGTTCATAATTCTCCTCGAGCCTCCTGGGCTCTAACCAATTGAGTGGCAGGCCCTGTTCACTGGTCTGGAGAGCAACCTTGTCATCAAGCTTCCAGAGGTATCAAGAACCCTTCATATGTGCCACCACATTCAGCCTCCATGTCATTCAATAACCAAATATTTATGAGATGAACCAAATTAGATAATTAAACAGCATAGAAAGAAATAGTGGTTCATTAGAGAAATTGTTTCCATTAGGTCTTTCAAAGTGTTTTTGGAACAGAAAATCAAAACAAAAGCTTTAGTTGGCATAATATTTGAAAACCACTTTCAGTATACCAGTCTTCTGAAAAAAAGGAAGTTTTGCATTAAATTGTCAATCCAATAGAAACATAAGCATGTAAAACCCCCATCTAGGACGAAACCTAGATAGTAACTTATTTTCCATATACAGTGACAATTATACTTGACTAGACACATCCTACATGAAGTTCGTAATTATTACAAAAACATGTGGCACCTGGGTGACTCAGTCGATTAAGCATTTTCCTTCAGCTCAGGTCGTGATCCCAAGGTCCTGGGATCGAGCCCCATGTCTGGCGCCCCACTCAGCGGGGAGTCTGCTTCGCCCTCTTCCTCTGCTCTCTTCCTGCTTGTGCTTGCTCTCCTCTCTCTCTCCCTCTCTCAAATAAATAAGTAAAATCTTTTTTTAAAAAACCATTATTATTCCAAAAATATCCTGATGAGCAGACACTACTGATAATGTTACATAATAAGATAAATTAATTTTATTATCTTAAATGAAAGTTAATCAAAATTATTTTATTAAAAAGTAAAAGACATTAAAAAATTGGCTTCTGCTTAACGAATCCATTGCTTATTTTGTCCACATCTGTTAATTAAATAAATCCAAATACAACATTTTGAGATGGTCCCAGATATTTCCCAGGGTTCTATGTGGCTAGTTGCAACCACCTGGTTAAGTTCCGTTCAGTGGAATGTCAGCAAACATAATGTGTGCCACTTCTGGGTCTGACTCTCCCCACATCTGAACTCGAGTCTCTTGGCCCCTTTGCCCCTTTCCAATGGCTGGAAGAAGCGGCACTCACAGTGCCACACGTTGGCAGCTATAGGTTGAGAAACGGAAGGCCGCCTGCCATTCCAAGACATCTAGGTGTGTGTGTGTGTGTGTGTGTGTGTGTGTGTGTGTGTGTGTGTATGAGAAAGAGAGAGAGGAGCTTCTGTTTTGTTGAAGCCACTTAATTTTGAGTCTTTTTCTTAACAGCTGCCTCGCTTGTTCCCTTATACATTACCACGAATCAAAAACCTACACGCTTGAAAAGGGAAACTACTGCCAGAATAATAAGAATTGCAGGAAAGGTATAAACTAAAACAACCACTTTGCAATACAGATTAACCCTGAGTGAATTTCTAATTTTCATTTCCAACTTTTTAAAAAAATCAATGGGCCTTTTTAAAAGTAATTGTCAACTCTCCTACCTTCTAATACCTACTCTCCATATCTGCTGCCTTTAGATGTTATTGTAGGATACTAAGTGACCTTTTAGGTTATTTATGATGTAAAATGAACTATCCTTAAAATTGTAATCTTTTAACTGTCAGCAAAGCCTTGCAAAGTTCAACAGATTCATAAATAATGAAAGTTAATATTCTGCTACAATATTTATGAAAATTTTAAATCAGAGACATATAGATTTAAAAATAAAAACACAATATTTTTGCATTAGCAATTCAGATCAATAGAGACAATATTTCTAAGGCTAAAGTTTTCAAGGCACTATTTCTATTTTTATATCTCTCTAAGGGAAAAGTGTTTTCTGTCATTTCATATAAATAGACAGAGTCTTAGTTTAGAATTTTTCAACACAGAATATTAAAACTCAGGAGATACAACTGTTAACGTCAGAAGGGCTAGGACACTCTTACGGGTTTCCTGAGATATGCTCTCTTAAGGTCTAACTTCAGGTAACTCTTTCTTATACAGGCTCCATCTGCTTTAAGCAATAACCAAGGGCATGAGTAATAATCCCAGGGGCCTCTGATTCTCAAACCTTTTGGAAAAGGAAAGAAAAATCTGCAGTCTGTCGCCTATTGAATTCCCAGGTCCAGCAGCAGGGACTCAGGCTGAGCTGTTTTATGGAGACAGACTGTAGGCCAAGCTGAATGAGAGATTCTGAAAATCACAGGGCAGAGGCTCCACACTGCATTTGGCATCCCACTAATGAGTAATACTGAGTAACAATGTGACCCAGAGCCGGGGACAGAAGCCTCCTCAGACTTCTAACCTTGCTGCTTGGAGACTTCAGAAGTGGCCCTTTGGGAGAACTGGGTGAATTTCACTGACCACGCCTGGAGGACCCGCCCTGATCCTAGCCACAGCAGCGAGGCAGCCGTGCCCCCCAGGATGGTCACAGTGACCAAAAGGACCAGAGAGGGAAAGAACATGGCAGATTTGGCATTATCTTTAGCCAATAAAATTGTTCTTAAGCACAAATGAGACACAGGTCCGGATATAGCCAGGAGCAACTTCATGAGAAGTAAGAGCTGTATGTGACCAGAGAGACATAAGCATGACCACCAGTGCGACCCCCTGTGTATGCAGACAGGGGAGGCCCAGGGGGCATGGGTTGTAGAGTATTCATAAGGACAGGGTTGTCCTTCTCAGCTCTACTATCAACCGCTTGCTTATGAGAAACTGATCAGGATCTTTCTATGCAAGAGTTCATTCCCAGAGACAATTTTATTCCTTCTGCAACTCTCCTCTCTCCAAGTATGAAACAATTTTATGAACAGGAGCTCTCAACTCTCCATGACCCCAACAAATGCTCAAGGTTATCAAGAAGGTCTTCAGAAATGGATTTACATATTCTAGAATGTTATGTCAAGCAAACGTTCAATCGAGAAAGAATTTATCCTACTGTCCTTCATTTGTTTGTCTTTTATCTCCTGAGAAGCCCCTTCATCATTGTCGAAAAAAATTCTGTTCCTGGAGGCAGACACTGAGCACCTTGGCCTTTCTGTGCCCGAGACACTAGAGACATCAGCCACTGGGGCCACAGTCCTCTCCTGCTTGTTAGAACGTCTCCATCCTGCTGTCTGGAGGGCAGGCTCTCTGCCACTCTTCTCCCAGGAGACCTGGAGACTTAAATACAAGCAAGCCTCTTGGGTGGATGTGTTCTGAAATCTTAGAAGTACGTGAGGCCTCCACATTTATCTTCACTCTTCTTTAAGTAAAAAGATCTTGGTGTAAAAAGATTTAAGATCTTGGTGGTGGCAGATATGTCAAGAATTTATCTTGCCTTCAGAAAATATCTAAGGTAGTAATATCCTCAGATTATGGATCAGGTAACTGAGATTCAGAGAATTTGAGTGAATTGCCTGGAGCTGAGTGGCACTAAGTAGCAGAAGGGCAACTGGAATATATTGCCTGCCTTCCAGCTTCATCTTCTCTGCACTCCGCCCCAGTGCCTTATTTAAGAGAGCCGCATAAATGCCTCTGACCAGCATTTCAGAAATGAGGTCCAATCTGCTAATATCAGTTTGTGCAGAGTGTAAAGGGAAAGCTAGTACAGAACAAGACATGGTTTCTGGGGAGGCTCATTATTGATAACCATCTCTAAGACATGCTCTTGGAGGGGAGCAAATCTTAAAGACACGGTTAAGGATTTGCTATCCTACAAGACAGCCAGGTCTCCTGGGAGACCAGAAACACTGGCCATCTCTCTTGTCTGTCTCTCTGTGTCTCCGTCTTCTTAGAGCTGGTATGTTCCATGTGCCTCTCATTATATAGCAGTAAGATTCAAGATTCTCATTTAGGTTGAAGGAGGGGAAAGCTCTTGGCCCTCTAGCCTGAGTCTCCAACTCCAGCCTCACTCACCAGGTTCTCTTTTAGCACAGTGAGCAAAGCATTTCCTTGCTTTATTTTGCAACGTTTGCACTTCCTTGGGAACTTGAAGAGAACAGGTGCCTGAAAGCCTGGCAGGATTCAAGTATTAGTGTGTTGCTAAACATAATACCATCTTTTTTTTTTAAGATTTTATTTATTTATTTGACAGAGAGAGACACAGCGAGAGAGGGAACACAAGAAGTGGGAGTGGGAGGGGGAGGGGGAGAAGCAGGCTTCCTGCCGAGCAGGGAGCCCGATGCGGGGCTCGATCCCAGGACCCCAGGATCATGACCTGAGCTGAAGGCAGATGCTTAACCATCTGAGCCACCCAGGTGCCCCAACATAATACCATCTTAACACCAACCCAAATTCATTATAACTGGTAAAAAGTCTGGAAGAGAAACACTCTTGAGAGGGCAGAGCTGGGCAGGGAGCCTATAGTGAGGTCCTTTGCAACCCCAGAGGGACACCACTCAGGACATGGGGTATGCAGGGACCCAACCAGAGGAAACAGAACAGGAAGCAAGGAAGGAGTGCCAGTGACCAACTGTGCTTACCCATGTTACTGGTGATAGGCAACAACCCCATGAGCCTCCAAGTTTTACTGAACAAAAAAGCTGTTATGCATCAGATTTCTGAGGGACTTAAAGGACTGATATTCCAGAAACACTTATCTTACCCTAGATAACAAATAATACCAAGACTCCCAAAGTACCTATTGTAACGTGCCACAGAGTAGGGTTTTTTTTAAGATTTGTTGAATGAATGGTTTCTCTTTGACTGTCTCTTTTGTCCTTGATCTTAAAGGACATTTTGTTTTAAAAAGCTGCCAACATAACCAGTATTTTTAGACTGCTAAAAATATTTTTAAATCTTTGCAACTTTTCAGTAAAGTGTGTTTAAATATCATGATATTGCTTTATCATTGCAACTATTGAGAAGAAATCTTTTCTGGGGAAGGAGGCTAAGGCTTAGGCAAAGAAGTAAAGTCTCGGAATTTTTATTGGAAACATCGCTGGAAAACTAACAAAATTGATGCTTATAATTTTGGTAAGAAATCAATTTCCAAAGATAAGTTATCACTTCGAACAGGTACTTTAGGGAAGAGTTGGTTGTAAAAGGAAATGAAATAAAATGTACTCATTATCTGGGAAGTGAGCAAGCCCTGAAGAAGCTTGTCAGTTTGCCCATAAGAAATGTCCTTTCTCCATTCAATTGCAAAGGAAAAGCAAGTGGCATGGTTAATTTGAGCTTGGATCCGCCTTGGGGTTTTATATACATTTTCAATTACAGTACTTAATTTTATTTACAATACTTCAAACAGTTACTCTCACAGTTTACCCAAATTCTTGAATATGGCGCAAGATAAAGGAAAAATAATGACAGCGTGAGGGTATCTTGTCACTCCTTGGTGGTTGTTTTTTTTAATCCCCAGCCCTAGATCTCCTTCCCCATGCCCTACTGTTATAACGCTCTACTTTGCTTTGAAGAATCCTGCTTCTCCTCTCCCTGCGGTGCATATGACTGTCCATCATCAGCCACAGCCCAACACAGGGGCGGGCAGATGACTCACGATGACCAATCACAGCCTTCCCTGAGAATGAGGGTGGCAATCCAAGAAGGGAATCTGCACATGATTTAACCCTTTGGGTCTTTGCAGTATTTGTGAGCCAATAAACCCCTCCACACACACATTCCCCCCCTCGCCCCCCACCCTCCCCACACACACACGGACCCTTTTGCTTAAACTAGTGTGAGCTGGTCTTCAGTCACATGCATCCAGAAAGGCTCTGAATAACATGTGTGCCATCTTTTATTTTACTTGAACTCCATTTACCCTGATTTCTTTTTTTCACACAGACACCTTCAAACAAAATCTCCTGAACAATATTTTTGTTGTTGTTATATTCTTTCCAAAATTTAAAATACATATCTGTGTTAAATTCTGGACTTTCAGAATATTGATCCCTCCTTTTCAATGTTTCCTAAGCTCGCCTGATCAAAAAAAAACAACTTGGGGCGAGGAGTCCTTATTAAAATACAGATTTGGGGGTCAGACCACATGAAGCCTATTGAATCAGATTCTCTAAGGGAGAGGGCTAACAATCTGTATTTTTTAACAAGCATCACAAGTGAGCCTTATAGTAAGGTAAATTTAGGAAACATTGCCTGGCAGCAACATTTGTCCTACAATCCTCTCTTGAAAAAATCCTTCCTATGGGTCTTTGAACTTTTGAACCCTTTGAACTTTTCTCTGGCGTTAATCTGTTTTCCTCTGAACACCTCTGATGAAGGCAGGTCTCTTTGACTTCTTTTCTTTTTATAAGCATTCTGCGGTGAAAGTCATTCTGCTTAGCTGATTCCAATGTAATCAATCAAACGAAAGCCGTGTGAGCTCATTATTTAGGAAACTCATGGAAAGAACTCCAGCCTTGGAATTAGGTAAGCCTGGATTTAAATTTCCCATTTAGACAAATCTGGATATGAACCCCATAATGTATTTAATAACCATATAACCTTGAGTGAATTCCTTAAACCGGCTTACTCTCAATTTTGTTAATCTCTAAAATTGGAAGAGAGCATAGGGTAGAATGCCCACCCTACAGTGCTAATAGAATAGAATGAACACTTTTGCTTAGGCCTTTTTCTTTTTTTTAATTCCAGTATAGTTAACATACTGGAATTAAACCATTTTGTTTATCTTATTAATTACTTTGATTCTCCATTTTCCCTGCCCCACAGAGGCTGTTTCCCAATTGTCCTGACTTGCAAGAATTGGCAAAGACTCCTATGTCAGGATGTGTTTAGCTACGAAAGCCATGATTAGCACCACTGTTAAATCCCCATTTTGCCCACCACGACAGCCCCAAAAGGTTCTTCACTGCCCAGTCAAGCATTCTGGAAAATATCTAAACTGCTCACTCAGAGGGTAGGAATTTATGACAAGAATGTTTAACCATTTGATTCAGATTATCATTATCATTTTTTATCAAAAATAAAATTTTCTTGAGAAGTGGCAAATATTTTGTTTTCATTGCTATAACATCTTTTTTTTAAAGATTTTATTTATTTATTTGACAGAGAGAGACACAGCAAGAGAGGGAACACAAGCAGAGGGTGTGGGAGAGGGAGAAGCAGGCTTCCCACAGAGCAGGGAGCCCGATGCAGGGCTCGATCCCAGGACCCTGGGATCATGACCTGAGCTGAAGGCAGACGCTTAATGACTGAGCCACCCAGGAGCCCCCTCATTGCTGTAACATCTTAATATTCAAGACACCAAATGAGAAATCTGGAAAACAGACTATTTTAACCTTGCTTTCAAATTTAAAATTTCTTCTTGTCTTCAGATTCCTGATATGTCCCAGAGCACATCTGTATAAGAGTTTTACAATCTCTCTTTGAGAGGTGATCTGAAAACATAGCTTACTATGTTATGCTATTATGTAATTACAGATTTAAATAGAATATTTTTACATAAAGTGTTTATATAATTATCTTGGTTGCTATGCTCCTTGCTAGTGAATGGTAAACAGCATATCAAGATAACACAGAAAAACTTGCTTAAATAGAAATGAGAGATATTTTATGCTGCCTTGCAATTAAAAACACAAATGTTATTCTAGCTGAGAAAGGACCTCTAAGCCCTTAGACGGAAGTTGGTTGGTGTGTATTGAGAGAACTATAGGGAAGTATAAGAAAAAATGCACTCAACAACAAAGATGTTTACTAGCTACAAAAGAGTTTCTCTCTATCCACAGAAGTAAAAACCTGAAACTAGCAGAAATTTTTATCTTGCTGTAATACATTATAAAGCACTGTGTAACCTGTTGTCTGTTTCTAACTTAAGCTGGATACTTACAAAGATAAATGCCTACTTTTTTTCAATTACAGCAAATCTCTATTCACTGGTCCTTCCCTTTCTACAATTGTTCTGTTTTGACTGATATTGGCAGCCATTGTATCTTTAGCATTGTGTTTAGAGGCATGTTAGATTTTTTGCTGTTGTTGCAATTTCCATCTTTAGGTGGGAGTTTCAAACCATGCTGACAGCTAGTATCTAAACACCATTTTTAGTCACAGTTGGCTAACATAATGTCTTATAGTCAAGGTAGTAATTTTTATGCAGTGCCTCAGAGGACTGTGTGATGAATGACGCTTCAAAACATACAGCACAAGCACAAATGATAACAGGGCAAGAGGACCCTCAAGTTTTAGGGTTTGAGTTTAAAAAGTAGTTAGCTTTTAATGAATGTAGTGAGCACACAGTAATCTAGGAAACAAAAGCCGCAACCAGCAAGACCCATATACAGTATTTACAGATCTTTATGTAAGAAAGGCAACACAGGGGTGCCTGGGTGGCTCAGTCAGTTACGTGTCCAACTCTTGATTTCGTCTCAGGTCGTGATCTCAGGGTCGTGAGATGGAGCCCCAAATCAGGCTCTGTGCTCAGCACACAGTCGGCTTGGGATTCCTCCCTCTCCCTCTGCCCCTCCCCCCACTCACGCGCATGTGCTTGAGCGTACTCTCTCTCTCTCTCTCTCTCTCAATAAAATCTTAAAAAAATAAAAAGGCAACACAGTGTGGGACGTGTGAACTAAATGAGTGGGTCAGAGCAGTAGGTACATTCTATGTCATAGTTAAATGAGCTCATTGAGAAATATTACATCAGCCATTTATCCCAGAAGATAAATGTGAACTTTTTTTTGGCAAACACCTTTTTCTGGCAAAATTAAATATAGTTATACCTCACTTTATTAAATTACAAAAATAATATACACGTGGCTCACAGGAGTTCAGTACCTCACCGCATTGCTTTGACTGAGTTATGCTTTAATGATGCTTTTTGCCTCCATGCAATGTTGCTATAAGAAAGTCAAAAGAAATTTGCCTTTTCATTTGCTGTTTAAAAAATAGTTGGGTAGATCATAGAACCTATCATTCAATGTCTCCTATAAAGAAAATCCCCTTGGGCAAAATTTATTCCAGAAAATGCTGCCAGGAAAAACTTTATCTTTTCTAAGTTCTGTGTTTCTTGCCTTTAAATAAGAAGAGACATGTACTTGTTATATTTCCCCCTTTGCTTTGACTGCCAGAAATCTCACAATATGAAGTTCAATGTGGCAATAACCTATATGGCACCATTTTACATTCATCATTTTTCCATAGTTGTTTCTATTTCTATTTTATCATGGTTTTTTATTATGGTTTTATTAACATTGTAAAAGCTACTTCAAATTCTTTTAGGGAAAGGATTGTTATTTGTAAATTCTATTGGTTATCAGTAAATATGGGAAAGACTACTTCAAATTCTTTTGGGGAAAGAACTGGAATCAGTAAATTCAATTATCAGAGAGCACTTATGGCAACATTGACTCTCTGAAACACAGTTGATAATCAAAAAGGTAAATTTAAAAGACTCTAAACAGTTCCAATCTAGTTACAAAAGCTTTGCACCAAAGATCAGACATGTTACACCAGGAAAATGACCCTGTCCTTCACTTAACTCTGTTTAGACATGACTCTAGCAAGATTGGTGATTGTGTGTCTTAGGGCAAAGAAAATATGAAGCAGGACTGAGAAACTGCTTTAAGTAGTCAGATGATTAATAAAAATAATTTGCAATGTACAATGAGGGATGAGGGATGAGGGTAAACAACTCTCAAACACAGTCAAAAGAGGTTCAACCCTTGCTAATCCAGCACCATTTCACATAGAGCAGAGTTTCTCAAAGTGGTCCTGAGCACTTATATTAGAATCACCTGGGATGGGGCGCCTGGGTGGCTCAGACGGTTAAGCGTCTGCCTTCGGCTCAGGTCATGATCCCAGGGTCCTGGATCGAGTCCCGCATCGGGCTCCCTGCTCCTTGGGAGCCTGCCTCTCCCTCTGCTTCTCTCTCTCTCTCTCTCTCTGTCTCTCATGAATAAATAAATAAAATCTTTAAAAAAAAAAAAAGAATCACCTGGGATTTGTTAAAATGGTCAGACTCTTTGGGGTGTGGCCAAATACTATGTTCACAAGCACATCAGGTGGTTTGAGAATCACAGGTGTAGACCCTGACAACTCTACATTACTCCGTAGGCCTTCAGGGCCCAATCATACATCAAAGATTATATCAGAGCCTTCCTCCTTTAGAAAATGGGAAGGGATATGATTGATCCATTTTAGAAAGGTTATCCTTTAGAGATGTTAATATGCAAAGATTTTTGGAGTTTTATTATTTTCATGTGTAGCAGGATCATTGAAGAACTGTGGCTGTGGCTGGCAAGAACTGTGAAGGACCTGGGCACCTGGGTGGCTCAGTCAGTTAAGCATCTGCCTTTGGCTCAGGTCATGATCCCAGGGTCCTGGAATTGAACCCCACATCGGGCTCCCTGCTCAGCGGGAAGTCTGCTTCTCCCTCTCCCACTCCCCCTGCTTATGTTCCCTCTCTCACTGTGTCCCTCTCTGTCAAATAAATAAATAAAATCTTAAAAAAAAAAAAAAAAGAACTGTGAAGGGCCTGAGGTTTTACCCTCATTGCAAGTTGATAAGTGAGCCTGCCACACTGTCATGCTGGCAGAAGCCTGAAGACTCCCAGGTCAGAGACAAAGGACCTTGTTACAGCACAACAGGGAGCAGGAGATTCTAATTTGTACCAGTTCCCTCAAGGGCCATCCAGAGGGTCCCAGTGGGTTTGTGTCACAGCTGAGAAAACCCAAGCATAGCAATCCCCCATCTTTTATAATGAGAGTAAGCAAAGTGGCCTGAACTTTGTTCTGGAAGGAGGCATTGTCCCTATTTTACTGGACAGCAAACAAACCTGTTCTCTGCTCCAGAGGGACACACTATCTTTATCTTCCAAGGTGTTCACTGTACAAATATCCTTACAAAGATAGTCTGGGGTAAAAATTGTCAGTGCCTCTGCTCACAGAATGTGCAGAAACAAGAGACCTGGGGAGAACCGTCTCCCTGTAGTTACCTCTCTCTTGGGGCTACGGTGTGGTGTGTATTGTCCTTTTAAAATACAGGAATTTGTTTTCACTTGAACAACAACAACAACAAAAATGTTTTCTTTTCCTCTTCTCTCACTGATTGCTCTTCTCTATCTTCTTTGCTGGTCCCTCCTCTTCTCCCAGACCTCTGAAGTATCCAGGCCTTAGTCTTCTCTGCCTGCAATCACCCATCAGTGATTTTATGCAATCTCATAGCTGAAATAATATTTATATCGTCAACAACTCCCAAATTTGTATCACATCCCAGTCCATTTTTTGAACTCCAAACCCACATATCTGCCTATCTACTCAACATTTCCATTTTTTGGATATCTAGTACATACTCAAACTTTAGATCCACATTCTACCTATGGTCTTCTTCAATGTAGTTGACTGGTGATTCTATCCTTCCAGTTGTTCAAGCCAAATATCTTGGAGCCATCCTGGACTACTCTTTCTCTCCTACACCACATCTAACCTCTCAAGTCATACTGTTGGCTTTATCTTTAAAGTAGACCTTACCACCTCTACTGCTACCTCCTTCATCTGATCTCTCTTTGATTATTGAAATAGGCTCCTCAACTGATCTGCCTTCTACCACCCTAGGCTCCCCCAACCTCCTCCCAACACATGCACACACACACACACACACACACACAGAGTCCATTGTAAAAGTCAGATCACTCTCCCCACTCCACAAAAGCCTCAGTTGGATTCCTGAGATCCTCCCCAACGCTTTTATCTCTCTGACCTTTTCTATTCTCATCTCTCCCTCTAGGCACGCTGGCCTTTCTGTTGCTTGAACAAACTTAGGCACACTCACACTGTATTAATCTCCTACTGCCATTGTAACAAATTACACAAACTTACGGGCTTAACACAACACAAATTTATTCTCTTACAGTCTAGAGGTCAGAAGTCTTAAATCAATTTCACTGGGCTAAAGCCACGGTGTCAGTTGGGCTGGTTCCTTCTAGAAGCTCTGAGTGAGAGAATCTATTTCCTGCTTTTTCAGCTCCTAGGGGTTACGTGTGTTTCTTCATGACCCCTTCCTCCATCTTCAAATTGTATTACTCCGACCTCGGCTTCCATCATCACATCTTCTCTGACTCTGTTTTTTTAAAGATGTATTTATTTATTTGAGAGAGAGAGAAAACGGGAGAGCATGGGGAGGGGTAGAGGGAGAGAGAGCAAGAGAATCTCAAACAGACTCTGTGAGCTGAGTGTGAAGCCAGAGGCAGGGCTCAATCCCAACACCCTAAAATCATGACCTGAGCCAAAATCAATAGTCAGACACCAACCAGCTGAGCCATCCAGGCACCCTTCACCTTCTCTGACTCTTGATTGCTCTTGTGTTTTTCTTATAAGGAGAGTTGTGATTATTTTGTGTCCATTTGAATAATCCAGATAATCTCCCCATCTCAAGATCCTTAATTTAATCACATTGGCAAGGTCCTCTTTTTTTAATTATTTATTTATTTATTTATTTATTTATTTATTTATTTATTTATTTGACAGAGAGAGACACAGCAAGAGAAGGAACACAAGCAGGGGGAGTGGAAAAGGGAGAAGCAGGCTTCCCACTGAGCAGGGAGCCCGATGTGGGGCTCGATCCCAGGACCCTGGGATCATGACCTGAGCCGAAGGCAGACGCTTAGCGACTGAGCCACCCAGGCGCCCCATGCAAGGTCCTCTTTGCATACAAGGTAAAATTCACAAGTTCTGAGCATTAGGACATGAATGTACTTGGTGGGGCCATTATTCAGCCTATCCCACCCACCTCAGGGCACTGGCTATTCTTTCTGCAGGAAACATTCTTTTTCTAGATACCCGTATGGCTGATTTATTCACCACTTTCAAGTTTTCTCTCGGTGTCACCTTTTCAACAAGGCCAAACCCTGGCTGCCCTATTTAAAATGGCAACAACAAACAACTCCTCACCCCTACACTCCTGACTCCCTTCTCCACTCCCCTACCTTACCTGCTCTCATTCTTCCTCATAGCACTTACCGCCTTCCAACATACTACATCATTTACTCATTTCTTGTCTATCTTCCCACACTACAATGTGTGTTTCATGAAGTCAGCCATTTTTGTCTGTTTTGTTCATGGATGTACTCCAAACACATGAACAGTACCTGGCACATATAAGGAGTTCAATAAATGTTTGTTGACTAAGTAAATATGTCATAGACCCCACAAACCTAGAACACCAAAAGAAGGTCACATTTCTTAATGTTAAAGAAAAATAGCTCAGACTTCTGCCAGTCTCAGTTTCAAAAATTAAATCCTCACCACAGCTTAACTGTAGGTGCCAATTCCTTCATGAGAAGTCTCCCCTGCTAGGTACACCTGTCCCCCACTGTGACTGCCATGATGTTTCCATCCTTCCTTCCTAAGCACAGGAGAGTTCTTTTTTTTTTAAGATTTTATTTATTTATTTGAGAGAGAGAAAGTGTGAGACAGAGCATGAGCAGAGGGGGAGAGCCGGAGGGAGAAGCAGACTCCCCGCTGAGCAGGGATCCCACCATGGGGCTCTATCCCAGGACCCTGGGATCATGACCTGAGCTGAAGGCAGTCGCTTAACTGACTGAGCCACCCAGGCACCTCAAGAGTTCTATCCCCAGTGTTCTACAGCTCAAAAACCAAACCAACATTTCTAACAGAGACTTAGGATAACTAAGAGACCAAACAAACAAAGAGTAGTTTAAACTGCTAATAGAAGTGACGACTTTTCTTAGAACATAAAAACACAAACTCAACTTCAGAATCCTTTGTCTGGCTCCCATAATTCCTCCATGTAACAGAGGCGAGCTCACCCCCTCCACCACAAGGCAGGGTCAGGAACTCTGTAACCCATAGTCTAAGCAAAATTGTTGCTTGACTCAGTGAGAGTAGAAATCTGAAATTTGCCTTCAAGTCCTTGTATTTCTCTGCCCCAGAATTGGCCTCTTCCCACAGTAATTTATAAGGGATATACCATCTCCAACCCACTGGAGTTGTAACAGAACAATCCATTATCATTCAATAATTGCACATTTTCTAAAATCTAGGTTATTTGATTTTTAATGACACTCTTTGGGGGGCTTCCACAGAACAGTATAGAATAATAAGTTTTAACCAGATCAGTTAAATCATTTTTAGGATCCCCTCTCCCAGTCTGAGCTGTCCAATTGCATCCTTTCTACCCCAGTGGTGTCTCCCCTCTAATCTTTGGCAAATGCTGGACAGCAGCATAAGTCAGAGTACACACACAGTCTCCACAAGAACAAACAATAACTTTCAGAGACCATGGGGTCTACATTTAGCAGGAGAAAAAAATTCTCTAAAGAAAACAGAAAGGATACTCTCAATTCCCCTGACTACAGAACTCTCACCATCTTCATCTGAAACATCTGCTTCCAGTTACTGCACCACCTTTAGGCCTTCCCCAACTATAATAGAAGAGGAAAAAGAACAACTTTTAAAAGAAGCCTTTTATTTGCATATCTAAAAGCCTTAGTCAAGAGATTTTCCCAAAACAAAGGAAGAGTTTACCCTCAAAGCTGAATTCAAATTGCCCCAAAAGGCTCTGAGGCTTTTAAATTGGCAGGCTTTTTAGTTTGAGGGGGAAAAAAAAGAAAAAGTTGAGGTCCAGTCTACAGTCATCCAGTTTTATTAAAAGATGAGTAATACCTTTTCCAAAGTGTCAAAACAATGTTTCAAAATGCAAAAAAGAATTTGGAGATAGCAAAATCTTTCTTAAGGATTTTAAAGTCATTTTCTGCAGAAGTCTGAGCATCTTATTTGCCAAAAAGTTACCCACAACACAACTGTCTCCAAAGTGCTGCATGCCCCAAGCAGAAGTGACAAATAGAAGATGGAGGGCCATGAAGGGTCTAAGCCTGAAGGTAGTTAAAGGTCACCTTCTAGGTGAGGCCGTCTGTAGCCACTTCATCAAAACATCTCAAGCACCACTCTCTACACACACACACACACACACACACACACACACACAGGCCTACATACTCACACCCACGCATCTCCTAACCTCATACCCCTCCCCTGGGGGTTTTTTCTCCCTCACACACACCGCTGTCTAACATTTTATATATTTTATATATGTATCTTATTATTATTTTTTTTTTTGCTTTAAACCCTCTCACACCAAAATATGAGTTCCATTGAAGTAGGGCCTTTTTTCTATTTTATTCATTGTTTGCATTATCAGGCCCCAGAACAGTACTTAGTGCATGGAAGGTACTGAATAAATATGTTAATTGGACAAATGAATGATGATGGATGGATGGATGGATGGATGGATGGAAAATTCTGAAGTTCTAAGGAGCAAATGTCAGATTCTAAACAGACCGCTATGATAACAGCAAATTTTTAACACAAATATTACCTATTTCAAAGTTTTCCACAATTTTTCCTTATAACACACAACATATACCTGTAGGGAAGCATTTCAAGATAAACCATCACAGGTATCAGTCTCTCCATGCTGGTGCCTAAGACCATAAGGAAAAACTGGGTCTCAGGCCTTGATGACACAGTGCTTAGTAAGGACTAAGTTCTTACTGTATAGCTAGTGAATAAATAAAGTAAAACAGGATTTCTAGCCCCTACTCTGGGGATCATAGTTTTCTACAAATTTGCTTATGAAACATCTGCTTCAGCTTCTTGGGTGTAATATAGTCTTTGAATGTAAGTCATTGCTTGTTAGAATTTTAAGTCCAAAAACACTGTCTAAGGGGATATTTCTTATTTCCAGAAAGTGTATGCTTTCAGACATAAGATACGTCTTTAATAATTATAAACTATATGATAGTTTTTAAGCTCTTACAAGGAAAAAAAAACATTTTGAGAGACTTACTTTTAGACTTGATGCTCCTTCCTTAACACTTCCCTGCATTTTGATCATTTTGTTAAAGCAATTGATGTATGAAAATAACCACAAACTATTGTATAAATAATTTTCTTTCATCATCCAGTGTCCTTAATATAGAGTTCTAAAAAAATGCTTCTCACAGAAGGTAGCAAAATAGATATTGAACTAAGATGATAAAGAAATCTTTAAGATAGCAAGTTATAAATTGGCCACTGGCATAAGGATAGACATATAGATCAATGGAATAAAACTTAAGAGTCTAGAAATAAACCTTTACACTTATGGTCATTCAATTTCAACAAGGCTGCCAAGACAACTCAAGGAAGAAAGAGGAGTCTCTTTAACAAATAGTACTGAGACAACTGGATAGTCACATGCAAAAGAATGAAGTTGGAGTGTTACCTCACCCCACACACACAGATTAATTCAAAATGGACCAAAGACCTAAATATAGGAATTACAACTATAAAACTCTTAGAAGAAAGCATAGGAGTAAATCTGTGATCTTGGATTAGGTGATGGTTTTAGAGATGACACTAAAAATACAAGTGACAAAAGAAAATGTAGATAAATTGGACCTCATCAAAATTAAAAACTTTTGTGCTTCAAAGGACACCATCAAGAAAGCTAAAAGACAACTCACAGAATGGGAGAAGGTATTTATAAATCATATATCTGAAAAGGGACTTGGACCCAGAATATATAAAGAACACTTACAACTCAATAACAAAAAGACAACCTAATTTTAAAAAAAGACAAAGGATCTGAATAGACATTTCTCCAAAGATGTACAAATGGCCAATAAGCACAAGAAAAGATGCTCAACATCATTATCCATTAAGGAAGTGAATGATGAGAATGAACACATCAGATGAGCAAATCAAAATCACAATGAGAAGGATGCCTGAGTGGCTCAGTCAGTTAAGCATCTGCCTTTGGCTCAGGTCATGACCCCAGAGTCCTGGGATCAAGTCTCACATTGTGCTCCTTGCTCAGCGGGGAGCCTGCTTCTCCCTCTCCCTCTGCCCCTCCCCCCTGCTTGTGCTCTCTCTTTCTCTGTCCCAAATAAATAAATAATTTTTTTAATTAAAAAATAAAAATTGTTTTTGGAGGGGCACCTGGCTGGCTCAGTCAGAAGAGCATGCGAATCTTGATCTTGGTGGTGTGATTTTGAGCCCTACATGGAGTGTAGAGATTACTGAAACAAAAATAAAAACTTAAAGAAAGTTGGTTTTGGAGACAACTCAAAATGAACCCCACTTTAATAGTATTTTTATAGATTTATGCATCTTTGAACTGGAGAGAAACTTAGAATTTTTAAAAATATTTTATGTATTTATTTGAGAGAGAGAGAGTACTAGTAGTGGGGAGGGGCACAGGGAGAAGGAGAAGCAGACTCCTTGATGCAGGATTCAATCCTAGAACCCTGAGATCATGACCTGAGCCAAAGTCAGATGCTTAACTGACTGAGCCACGCAGGTGGCGCTGGGGAGAACCTTAGAATTTTATTTTTGTGTTTGAGAAAAGACAACCGATAAAATATCTTACTTCGTCTAATGAAATGCATCATATGAATTGTCCTAACCTTGTGAAGATCATATGAGATAATACGAGGCAAATTGCTTTGGAAAGAATCGGCCCTGTAAATACAGTATATGATATTGCTGTCATTTTTTACACTGTTAAAGGCCAAAAAGAAAAGAAGTCTGTGCCTCTTTTTGTATGTGTGCCTTTTCTTTTTGGCTGCTTCCACTAGCTTTCCATGCTACTTTAATAGAGTTTCAAATCATCTCTTCCTCTCCCTCTAAAAGGGAGTATTAGAATATTATAGAAGAAGGCATAAAAGCATATAGGGAAGCCTTGCTCCCTGAAAGTCCTCACTGATTGCATCTGCTTCAAAGGTCCACTTATTCCTTCCCTCCTGCATTTACCAAACCCTCCCAAAAACAAGGGGGAAAAAAAATCATTGTTTTGTTTTTTAGTGCTATTAAAGGCTGTAGCTAAATAGCTAAAAGCAGATGAGACTGATATGGAGATGTATTTGCCTCCTGAACTATTGAATGAATATTAAAGCAGTAATCCAAACACCTTTTCTTAAAGGAGCTTTATTAGTACAATAGGAACAGTATAAGCCCAGAGGCCCTCCTACTGGGAGTTTAAGAAGAATTCTGCAATAGGGGTGCCTGGGTGGCTCAGTCAGTTAAATGTCCGACTCCTGATTTCAGCTCAGGTCATGATCTCAGGGTTGTGAGATTGAGCCCCCGCTCGGACTCCGCACTCAGCCGGGAGTCTGCTTGAGATTCTCTCTCCCTCTCCCTCTGCCCCTCCCCCAGCTCACATGTGTGTGTGCACACTCTCTCTCTCTAAAATAAATAAATAAATCTTTAAAAGAAGTAGAAGAATTCTGCAATATTAGAAAAATGAGAAAAGAATTGGGAAGAAAATCTATGGAAGTAAGCCTGTGTTCCCAAAAGGAATGGAAGAAAAAAATGAGATCACAAGGATAAATACTCAGTTCTCAGGAAAAAACCATAACCTAGCAGTCCTTCGCCACTCTCGTCAAGTTTTCATTAAGTGCTGGTGAGATTACTAAGGAAAAAAGCTGGATCAATGAGTTTTCTATACTCTTCTAAAAGAAACTTGGAAATGATGGTGACTTTGCCTTATCCTCCCTCAGATCTCCTTCTTTGCGCTACATATCTAACAAGCATTGTTCAGAACTGTTGTATTCTCTTATTCTTCCTCTAATGTCTTCATTCTAAGAACGAAATACCAGAAAACTGTGTGCATAGAGTTGTAACCTTAACTCTCTAGCTGACTTCCGCACTGTGGAAGGAATAATGAAGCATTTTATGAGCCCAACATAATGTAACTACTACACAGAAATTTTAGTAATAACCACTGTGGCTGAATACTGCCATGTTTGCAGAAAGACAAGAGAACATTGCCCAGAGGAGTAGATTCCTGAAATGACTCTTAAGGAATATGTAGGATTTAACTAGACAAACAAGTTTGGGGGGAAGCCCCTTGGAAGAGAGGAGGCCAGAATCATAAGGCAGAGGCAAGACCACGCAGAGCCTTCTTGGCTACGCAAGGTAATTTGGACTTGATTTTACAAGAGTAGACCTTGCAAGACCACTGAAAAGTTTCCTACCAGAGTAGACAGTGTGCTAATTATAAATTGCCTAGTATCACCTTTTCTGTAATTCCTATACATTTCAGCCAGACTTTTAAGCTGTTTTTTTTTTAAGATTTTATTTATTTATTTGACAGAGAGGGACAGCGAGAGAGGGAACACAAGCAGGGGGAGTGGGAGAGGGAGAAGCAGGCTTCCCGCGGAGCAGGGAGCCTGACGCGGGGCTGGATCCCAGGACCCTGGGATCATGACCTGAGCCGAAGGCAGACGCTTAACGACTGAGCCACCCAGGCGCCCCCTTTTAAGCTATTTCAAAGTGAGATATTTCTCACTAGAAACTTGAAAAATATGAATATCAGATAATTATGCTGTAAGCCATTGCTCTGTGGCTTATTACCCTCAGACCTGCTTGCTCCCTGTTTTATGGATGCTTAATTGTTTCTGTCTTTGTTGTTTTGTGTGACTGTTTATGTTTAGCATTCTAAAGTTACTCTCTAGTACTACATTTAGAAAACTAATTTGGGAGCTAATCATCAGACACAAATAATCTTGTTTGCGCCATAACAGATTATTCATTAGATATGCCCATTGTTTTTCATCCCAATAAATTTTAGCCAGATACTAACCATGGCTTGAAAAATTGGCCTTCTATAAACAGAAAGGCAGCCACTTAAGTAAACAAAAACACCAAAGCTTCTTTCTTAATACAAAGAGTCGGAAAATGATTACAACCTGGATTTATGCTGGGAATCTGACCAATCTTGGTTCCCAGGTCAAATGATGGTATTTGCTCACGGTTTATTTAGAAGAGGGTAAATCATCAACTACATCTGACTCAGCCCCTTAAGGTGTATTCTAGGATCAGTTTAATGACATTTAAACCGTAGCAGGGCCTGAGCGCTAAAGAGTTTCTGATTATGTAAAAGTCTTGTTAATAGAATTACTCCAGAATCAACGCTTTCATCATGTAAATCATTCCTCCTTCATCACAACAATGCTTTATTCTAAACTTCCAAATACAAAAGCTACTTTAAGGAGAGAAGAGGAAATATGCAGACGCTCCCTTCATTTACAAGATAAAGCAAAGTCTAACTGCATCCTTTATGGCACCTGCATATTTTGGTTTTATTTTGATCACAAAACAAAGAAGTCATAGTTTCACTTCTTGAAAGCACCTCAAAGATGAATTACCATTAAAGTCACAGAAACAATCCACTCCTGACATTCTCTGAAACAACATTCATTAGGCAATAAACTCGTTCCTTTGCACTTGTTACCCACAGAACTATTACTCTTATTTTATCTTACTCTTCTGATACCGAGCTATAACACCTCACTGCAAATACAGGTAGGTTAGCCCCATTATACTGCAATTTGGAAGTGAGATCTAAAACACGGAAAGACAAAGACCTCACTATTTTCAGTGAAAAATACTGCTTGTGAACATCATTTTAGTCTCAATTAACTCCTAAATGGATTAAGCGTCAGAGAGAAAGACTTCAACAAAATATCCACGAGTCCTAAAAATGCAGTATTAAAAAAAGAACCCAACCTGATTCCTAGTCTTTTCTGAGACTTCTCCTCTTACTCAGAGTTCAATGAAAATAAATTTTGTTCATTATATCGTGTATGTAGATGATTAGTTTCTACATGTGTTTATTGGATAGAAAAGGCTCTGCTTCTTCTTGACAGCATCAAGTCCACCGGGTAGATTTAAAAATAAAATTGGTCAGTCAAATAGCCCAGCTCCGAAGAAAAGCTTACTGTTTTGTGGCTATAGAACAACAGGCCCAACTGTGAAAACAATGACTGCCTGATTCTTTTGAAAGCGAACATTGAAGTGCCCACATAGTGAATGATTCTGCAGTCTCTTAACAGTGGACAACTGCTGTAAAAGCAGACTTCTGCTTGTCTTCTGCCTGGAAGGAGCAATCCAGAGCGGTTGAAAAAAGAAAGAAGAGGTCCTTGTCAGAATCTCACGAAGACAGAGAGTTGATGTCCCCAAATTAGTTCTCCTGCCCAAATACCCATGGTTGTTACTCCCCACTTCTAAACTAAATCAATACTAGCCAGTAGAGATTTCAGGAAGGAAGGCCCATTGCAGTCAAATTTTCTTTCCTAATACTCTTGGGAAGCACTTACTACTAGAAAGGAGACAGTATTAAAATCTATTAACCGTTGTCTGATTTCATTTTCCTCTCAAGCTTATTTCAGAATTTTATTTGAAATTATATTAGCAACTTCTCATTTTTCTACAATGCACATTGATTGCTTTTACAATCAGGAAAAATAAACCAATAAAAAAGAAATTACATTGGAGGCAGTGTGATTATCAAACTGTTCTTAGTTATGTAAACTGCTCATCATAGGAAATGAGGAAAGACATTCATCTTCCTTGCTATGTTTCACATTTTTCACCAAAATTTCATCCTTCCCTTTAAAAAGACTTTCTGCCAATTATTTTAATTTCATTAAGATTGCATGATCCCTTTTAAATGTTTTCTCTGAATAACTTAGACTGACCTTTTCCCCCAAGGCCTGGGCTTAATGAACATTTTCCTATCACAAACCTCTCAGACCTGTTAAAAGGGCCTTCAAATCCACAAGTTCATACTTCAGAGATAGTGATGCTGCCCTTGGAGCTCCATATTCAGAAGCAAATTACTTCATATATGCCAATTCTCAATCTTTCAAGTACATGAGGGGAAAATTGGCAATTCTTGTCTTAAAGCAAAATTAATGCTGTATCAAATTTAGACATGTATTCCCAGTTCTACCCTACATCTGTTAACAAGGTGACACAAAGAAACAAACTAATGTATCCATACTAAATACTTAAAATTTCAACTTAGGACATTAGCTAATGAGCTGTTTTAGGACTCTGATATAAATGCAGTTTGAACTAGGCAACAGGCAAATAATAGTAGGGTTTTCAATCCATTGAACTCAGATCCCAGATGGCCTGGTCCCTTATATGGGCTCCTACCCTTTGATTTTGGAGGTAAGTTGTGATCTGGCCCTTTGACTAGGACTATTTACAGTGAATGGACAAGGATATAGGTTATGACTAGTCAGCTGGGGCCCCCCTCGTTGGATACCTTTCCTACCCCGGAGGGTTTGCTCTAAAGCACCACGATGTTAGTCTCCCATTAAAGTGGCTCTCCACAGTTGTGGCTCAAGATTGGCCCCAACCCAACATTACCAAACCGCAGCTGCTTTCTGGCCCCAACAAAAAGCTGGCAAGTTAGGGCTTTGAAGAAGTTTCTTGCTGTGCTGGACCACTTTTTTGACATCTAGGCATGTTTCTTCAAAATTTCGAAAGCCCCACTGAGTAGTTGTCTGGCATTTTTTCAGGAGGGGGCAAGGTACGAAACATCACATGAAACTGTCTTTCTTACACATTTCAAAGGCTCAGTCTGCTCCATTGCTTTTAATTAGCCTATTCTGACTCGATTAAATTTATGCCTTCTTTCAAAATTGCGTTATTCATTCCACTATTCAATTTAAACCAGTTGTCCAAGCTCAATGAGCAACTAATTTTCACCTCTGCCATAGTAAACAGAGAAAAGCATGAGTTTGGTTTAAACATATCTGTATTTCTGTCTTTTGTGGATATTTTATAGCACCAAGCCAGAGAGCTCAACTGACTGGAGCAAGGTGCTAATGAGGCCAAGGTTGTGGATTCAATCGCTGCATGAGCCAATTAAGTTCACTTAGACAAAACCAGCATTCCACAGATACAGGTTAAACTCCTAAGCCCAGCCAGTTATGTAAAAAACATGCCAGTAAGCTCAAAAAAATATTAAGAGAGAGAATGTGGGTAACTCAAGGCAAGTCACTATTGACTTGCTCACAAAAAAAAAAACAAAACAGAAAATTGGTGGGTCATTCATTCAGCAATAAATATCCCATATCTGCAGCGTACAACGTAATGTTCCAGGTAAGTAGTAGATAGGAAGAAAACTAAGGTGAGTACACCCCAGCTTACACTCTGGCATCCAATCTCAGGAGACATCCCTCCTAACAAAGAAAGTCTAATAATAGGGTTGAGACATATAAAACAGACTGCAATATAAGCAGGAAGAATTAGTGAATGTAATAAGATGCATGATACATATCATGAAATTTGAAAAGCTTCAGGGTCTTACAAAGGACAGAGAGTTCACATTCAGCTAGTATGATCAAAAGTGACTATGGAATAAATGAAAGCTAGTTTGGAGCTTATAGGAAAATTTGAGAGGAAATTCTAGAAAGGTCAAAACTAAATGACAGAGGGGCTTGAATACTAAACAGATCATTGTAAATTTATCTTCCAAGAAACAGAATTCTTAGAATATTTTTTTAGAATACAGCAACAACTTGATTAGAATTCTGAGGAACTACTGGGTATTTACCCCCAAAGATATAAATGTAGTGATCCGAAGGGGCACATGCACCCCAATGTTTATAGCAGCAATGTCCACAATAGCCAAACTATGGAAAGAGCCAAAATGGATAAAGAAGATGTGGTATATATATATATATATATATATATATACACATACACACAATGGAATATTATGCAGCCATCAAAAAAATGAAATCTTGCCATTTGCAACGATGTGGATGGAACTAGAGGGTATTACGCTAAGTGAAATAAGTCAATCAGAGAAAGACAAGTATCATATGATCTCACTGATATGAGGAATTTGAGAAACAAGACAGAGGATCATAGGGAAGGGAGGGAAAAATGAAACAAAATGAAACCAGAGAGGTAGACAAACCATAAGAGACTCTTAATCTCAGGAAACAAACTGAGGGTTGCTAGACTGGAGGGGGTGGGAGGGATGGGGTGGCTGAGCAATGGACATTGGGGAGGGTATGTACTATGGTGAGCACTGTGAATTGTGTAAGACTGATGAATCAGACCTGTACCCCTGAAACAAATAATACATTGCATGTTAATTTAAAAAAATAAGAATTCTGAGGAACTAAACTGTAATGGCACATGACACCTTGGAGATAGAGGATCTGGATAAAAGTAGCCAAAATAAGGCTTTCTTGATAGCATATATTCAAGATCTCAGTGAGAATGGAAACAGGTTCAGGAAATGCAAGGAAAATGAAAATAGCCAGGATTGGCAGTGGATTAAATGGAAGAAATTATTGAAGAAAGGGAAATTAAAAATATATGAGGATTCAAAGTCCAATGATAGGGAGAATGGTAGTTCGGTAAGTGGAAATAAGGAATAGAAATGAAAGGATTGGAATTAGCCAGTAGGAGTCAGGAAGGCAGATGATGATAGTGAATTTGTGTTTGTGTAAGCAGTTGATCCTTGAACAACACAAGGGTTAGGGACCCCACACAGTCAAAAATCCAAATATAACTCTTGACTCCCCCAAAACTTAACTGCTAATACCCTACTGTTGACCAGAAGCCTTAATGATAACATAAACAATTGATCAACATATATTTTGTATATGTATTATATGTTGTATTCTTACAATAAAGTAAACTAGAGAACAGAAATGTTATTCAGAAAGTCATAAAAAAGAGAAAATACATTTACAGTGCTGTATCGTATTTATAAAAAAAAATTCCACGTACTAGTGGACCCAGAGAGTTCAAACCTGTGCTGTTCAGGGATCAACTGTGCTGAGTTTGAAAAATTGGCCAAACACTTATCTGGATTCATACAGCAGTCTGTTCGTTGTAAGAAGGGAGAAGTCGGTGATATCAAATGCTGTGGAAAAATAAAGGAGAATGGAGAGAAAAATCTGTTTGATTTGATGATAAGGAGAGCTGGTAGTTCACAGACTGTTTCCATTCTGGGGACATGGTAGGTTTGACTTTCTCAGCTGACCCCTTTAGTTAGATAGGGCCGTATTGGACAGCTCATATCTGTCCAATGAGTTTGAGAAAAGCGATATGTCACATTTCCAGGCCAGAAAATGTAATTTGCTAGTGCACAACCTTATAAATTCTCCTTTGTTTTGCCAAGGCAACCCGCAATGTTCAAGGTATGAGCTGCTTCTTCAGCCTGGATCTGAGTGAAGAGGACATGGAGTAGCAGCCCCAGCCCACCCACAATATTGCAAAGACCATCTATATAGCATGAGTGAGAAGCAAACCTTTGCAGTTTTAAGTGGCTGAGATTGTGGCTAAGATCAAGCCCATACTGAGAGCAGGATTGGGGGTAATATCAAGAAAGCAGCTTCACTACAGTGGTGAGGGGGAAAATCTGCCTTTCAACATGCTGAGAAGTGATAGGATGGGAAAAAGTGAGGTATTCAGCAAGATCACTATACTGGTAAATCTGGTCATGAAAAAAAACAGAAAGAATTCAGCAACTTTGAAGGTAACAGAAGAGAGAACTAGATTGTGAGAGCTTTTGTTATTGTGCTGGTATGGGGAATCACTCCCAAAACAGAAAGAATATGAGAGGGGAAAAAGATTAATAGAATAAGATTTCAAAAGAGTTGAAAGAGGATCAAGGTAGAAAGAGGCACATTCCTTTCTCTGAGGCAAGAATAATGAGAAGAAAGATTAGCCCTAAGAAAATATTAAGACAGGAAGAGAAGAAACGGAAAGAGCTCATGTCAGATGGTTTCAACCAGTCAAGAGTGTTCTCTTCCCATACAAAGGCTATCATGTTTTAACGCTGCCCAGGATATTATTGCTACTCAAGAAACACTAAAAAAAGCAAAGTCTTTCATAAAATTCATGCTTTTTTTAGCGTGTAATAAATAAGTACAATGTTCTGAATATGGTGCTAAGCAAGGTGTGGGAGACATGCATCTAGGGCATGCATTGCAAAAGCTTTAGTAAACTTGCACTCTGGGTCCAAGAAGAAAGTTAATATGTATTTAAAATTAGTGAACAACAGCAAACTGTATATAGCCTAGTGTTAAGGTGTAAAGTATAGAGGAGGGTATGATTATTAAGGTCTAGAAAAATCAGGAAAAATCTTTTTGAAGCAATGGAAATTGAAGATTTGCAGGATTTGAACAAAGGCGTGGAAAATGGAAGAATTCCTAGTGATTAGAATGGGCCTGGTGAAGCTGATAGTCCAGGATGAGCTTTGCATGTTCTTGGGATAGGAAGATCGACCTGTCCCAGGTAGAGTTTGTGTGTATGTGTTCCATCAGAATCCTTAGTTGTGTGCATTAGAAAACAACTCTGGCTAATAGAAGGATGCAGATAGCTCGCAAAATCTTCAGAAGAAACATAGAACCAGGTGTAGAGGCTCAGTGGCCAAGGTCAATGACCAAAATTGTAATGCAAGTCTGGTCTAGAAGATTCTTCTGCAGCCATCCATGCACACACAGATACCTCAGTTTGCATTGTTGACCCCAGATAGCCAACTGATGTCTCTGGGGACAGGGGAGTTGTTGACACTGCTGCACATCACTGTGCATTCTGTGAGGGCACTGTCACTCTCCATCTCTACCCTGTGAACCAAAGTCTGGGAGAAGTAGGTCCAAAGGAGAAAGCCTAGATCATGCACTGTAACATATGATGACACTGCAAAGAAAGCGGGAAAAGTGATTATCTAGCATCTACAACTTCTACATCACAGAAGAAGCTCTGCTTCAGAAGGCAGGAGATTCCCCATAGATAAGAAGAGAGTTCAATTGTTGGGTAGCCAAAAGGCTACTACAGTGTCTATGACAAATAAAAATATGATTGGGATAACTAGTGGAAAACAGAGGAAATGAATATAGATGACCCTGAAATCCAGAAAGAAGAATTTAGCTTCCTACTGTTGGAAGATTGGAACTATTAAAGAATTCAGGACAGAATAGAGACATATATCAGAAAGAAAGTAGGTGGTTTATAAATGTTTGTTGAATGAATGAACAATTACAGCAGTGAGTAAGACTAGATGGACTGGAAGTCCATCTGTACCAGTAATCTAGGCACAAGAGAATGACACCTGGAACTAGGAAAGTAGAAATAGAAATGAAAAGGAAAGCACCCATATGAAAAATATTTTGAGGAGAAGATCAATAGGCCTCAGTAACTGCTTGAGTACAATTAATAAAAGAGTAAACTCCCTCCAAAGTGATCCAAAATTTCCAGAATTAAGTCATTTAGGACATTTAGATCAAAGCTGATTTGGGTGAATTTTCATTTTGAAGACTTTAAACTTTCTTCTTTTTTTTTTTTAAGATTGTATTTATTTATTTGACAGAGAGAGACAACGAGAGCAGGAACACAAGCAGGGGGAGTGGGAGAGGGAGAAGCAGGCTTCCCGCTGAGCAGGCAGCCCTATGTGGGGCTCGATCCCAGGACCCTGGGACCAGGACCTGAGCGGAAGTCAGACGCTTAACAACTGAGCCATGCAAGCGCTCTTTAAACTTTCTTCTGTCATTTCCAATCCACTGTTAAGACTTCCCAGCGAATTTTCCATTGAAAAATTAGTTTTCTATTTGGTTCTGTTTCATAGTTTAAAATTCCTTATTGAGAGATCCTATCCAAGAGATCTTACCATATTTTCCTTTCATTCTTTGAACATATTCATAATAGCAGATTTGTAATCTTTGTTGGCTAAATTTAACACATGGGCCTTCTTGGAGTTGGCTTTTATTAAACTTTTTTCTTGATGATAGGCCCCATTTTCCTAGTTTTTTTAAGTTTATAATAACTTCTTTTACACTGCATATTGTGGATAAATCATTGTAAAGATTCTGAATTCTGTTATCTTCCTTTGTCTTGCTTTTGTAGGCAGCTGAATTATTTGATGATTACTTTGACCCTTGTATGAAAATCTTGTTTGCTTGGTTTTATGCTTTGTTAGGGAGGATCCTAACAAGGGGATCCAAACAAGGAGTTTTCCAAGCACTCCTTACTTGGAAGAATTCAACTTCCAAACTGTCTCTGCTGTGGATCTTGTCCGGGTGTGGTGTTTGACTTTGTTATACCAGGTGTACCATAGGCTTTACTCAAGGATGTGGTCCTTAGAGGCCTTCCTGGTGTCTTAACTGGATTTTAACAACTATTAGTGAAATGTTAATGAGATTTCTCCACTATGGCTGAGCTGGAATTCCAATGTCCCCAACATCGTTCAAGCTATAGTATCTCTCTATTCCACTCTCAACTCAATAGCTACAAACCTCAGCTCTGTGGTAAGCCTTGGGTAGTCTCATAGGGCAGATATGCAGCCAGGTCGGCAGGCAACACTGGTGGGAAACCTCCATATAGACTTCCGAGGTTCCCCCTCTGTGCCACCTTTTCCTGTCTAGTACCCACATATGCCAACTGCTTCTGCTGTCTTGAACTCTAATCAGTATAGCTTCAGCAAAGCATAAGCACTATGAATTCCAGGTCCTGTGCTATGATTCTGAAATGTTTCCCAGGCAGACATCCAAGTCAATCAGGGATGAGTGTCCCTTTTTCAGGGATCAGAGTCTTGCATTGCCTGTTATCTAAAACCTAAAGAGCCTTGCCTCATATATCTTGTCTGGTTTCTTGGTTGTTTATGGCATGAGACTAGCCTTGTACCAATAACTCCATCATAATCAGAAGCAGAAGACTGAAGACATTAACCATAAGAGGATGTTGAAAAAATAAAGTGAAAATTCAATAGACTTCTGGCATCTGTTTTGTCTCAGACCCTTATTAGAAGGCCAACTATCCACATGCATTCTTCCGGAAGTCCGGAAGTGCTGGTTTCAGCCGAGCACCTCTCTCTGGCATTTGTCCAGTCTGCTTACCAGTTTGACATGTAATCTCTCCTCAATCCTTCAAGTTCATTCTTGTTGGGGGGGCGGGGAGCCCAGGGTGAGGGGGGACTATTCTCTAGTGAAGTGAAGTTTTGTCAGCCTCAAAACTAGGCTCTGTTATCTTTTTTTTTTTTTTAAAGATTTTATTTATTTATTTGAGAATGAGAGACAGAGAGCATGAGAGGGAGGAGGGTCAGAGGGAGAAGCAGACTCCCTGCCGAGCAGGGAGCCCGATGCAGGACTCGATCCCGGGACTCCAGGATCATGACCTGAGCCGAAGGCAGTCGCTTAACCAACTGAGCCGCTCAGGCGCCCCGAGGCTCTGTTATCTTGACTGAATTTTAAGGAGAAACTTCTTCCCTTCTCTTCTCACTGGCCTCTCCACATAGGAAGAAAAACAAGATGACTAGTAGCTCAGACTGGGAAAAGAGCTGTTCTAGGTAGGTGGTTTATCCTCCTCTGTGCTTCTTGTTCTCTTATAATCAACCTGTTCTTAGGCGGCAGGCCTCTCCTCCATGAAGCTGCCACGCAGGTGCCCAGCTGCTCTGCCTGCCCTGGCCCAAATCAGTCTGATTCACCAGGAGAAAGAGCAGGAAGCTACTTTGGCCTTGGGCACAGGATACATTTCAAATTCATATTTACTAATAAAACTGAACCTAGAGTAGAAAGATGTGTGATTTATTGCCCCCTCAAAATTCAATAGTGCCCTAGCTTACACTCTGTTCCTCGTTTTGATGGCTCACTTAGACCCTTTCCTTTAACTTGGCAGCTCAGCTCTCGATTTGTGCATACTTTCCCAGTTTTATCAAACCTAACTGTACAAGAATCTTTCTGCTGGCTCTAGCCTTCTGGGACATACGACACCCTGATTCTTCCTCCCTATTTCTTGCTGAAAATATGAGATTAGAATCACAAAGAAAAATACCATTTTCATTTTGACTGTTATCTTGACTGAATTTTAAGGAGAAACTTCTTCCCTTCTCTTCTCACTGGCCTCTCTACATAGGAAGAAAAACAAGATGACTAGTAGCTCAGACTGGGAAAAGAGCTGTTTTCCCAGCTTTATTTGATGCTTATGTTTGTCTGTTGATTAAAGTACAATATAAATTCATTCCAAGAACAAGGAATCAATCCCCACATGGACTCATTAATTTAACTTTGCTCCACCTCACCTTGGCTAACATCCTAATTTCCCTAGCTCTCTAGCCAAGTGGAACATAAAGAGAGAGCATATAATGACTAGTGGAACTCTAGGACCTTTAGAGGGACAACAGTCTAAGATTCATGCTGGACTACTCATCAGTGGCAATCATTTTTGTGTACCAAGGATAGCATTATCATTATCATTATCATTATCATTATCATTAGAAGATTCCATTATAAAACATTATATTATCATTAGAAGATTCCACAAAACCAAAGAAATTTCCTTCATCGATATTAGACACATGGTTGAAAGGGTTAAATGTTGGAAGAAAGCATAGTATAAATTTTTTATCCTCAGAGCAATCAGGTCAATAATTATGAATTATTTATTATTATAAGCATCATGAAAAAATGTACTCAGCAAATATTACATGGAACACAAAATGCCAGGTACCACAATGGAGAATAGACAATGAACATCCTCAAGGAATATACAAAACAGTTGAGAAAGCAAGACACGTTCGTATAAGAATATTGCCAACCATACAAAATAGTACACAAGATGTGTCCAAATAAATGGTACAGGAAATGTGGCCAGGAAAGACAACCATGTCCTGGGGGCTATCCACCTCAAATCTTACATTGGACATTGGGATCTGAGTTGGATTTTAGTTTGAATGGGATTATTAGATTGGATCATATGAAGTTGTCATTTCAATGGGTCAAAAATGCTAAATATTGGCAATTTCATATGGTCCAACCTAATGGCTTGGTAGGTCTCTTTTGCATGTGAGGGAAAAAGTATGGAGGTGATCTTTGAGTCACAAGTCACACATGCATTGTCTCATTTAACCTTCACAACAACCCTGTGAGATACATATTTCCTCATTTTTTACAGAGAGAAACTAATGGTCACAAAAGAAGTTTGCCAGGTCGTATAAATAAATAAAATCTTTAAAAAAAAAAAAAAAAGGGGGGGGCGCCTGGGTGGCTCAGTTGGTTGAGCGACTGCCTTCGGCTCAGGTCATGATCCTGGAGTCCCAGGATCGAGTCCCGCATCGGGCTCCCTGCTCAGTGGGGCGTCTGCTTCTCCCTCTGACCCTCCCCCCTCTCATGCTCTCTCTATCTCATTCTCTCTCTCAAATAAATAAATAAAATCTTTAAAAAAAAAAAAGAATTTTGCCAGGTCGTAAGGTAGTAAAGGGAATAGTTGGGACAAAACTCTACTATCTGATGCCCTTACTATTTCCAGCCCCAGTGTACCATCATGGAAGAGAAAGCCAATCCTCGCCTCCCTGTAAAATAATTAAGTGATTGATATTTTAAGATAACTGTCATCTATGTGCAAATGCCTCCTAGTTTATACTCGAAATCCTGTAGATTGTATATTATGTATTCATGGGGACTGACACTTTTCATATCTATTCAGTAGTATTCCTTAGAGAAAAAAAGAGATTAAGATGAGTACTATAGCTTTCTTACATGCCATAGAGTTCAAGAGGGAGACTATTTTTGCTTTACAATTTTTCTTAAAGAATTCTCAGACATTTCCAGCTAAGCTTTCTCTTTGTGTGATGTCTGCCTAGAAAAATAGTCCTGCTCTCTGCGATTCTTGACACGCTCGTGATTGCAGTATTAGAGACTCAAGATGAGAATTTTAAAGACACCAAAACTAGTTCACTGAAATCAAGATTCCCTATACACAAGGTTGATATATAGTCTTATGTTTTAAATTAGTTTATATTTTTCCTAGAGCTATGTTCAGTGTCTTCTAACTAATTATGACAAATTAGATTCTTCTCATCGCGTTATGTTTGCAATGCAACTTGAAGACGCAGAAGAGCAGCTAAATGTTTAGAACATTTTTCCTTTTTTAATTAAGTTCCTTTTATATTAGTCTTGTAATTGTTTCCAGAAATGTAAAATATTTGGAAAAAACCTAATTTATACCAAGGTCTATTTCTTAATAAGTATTAAGACCTTGAAAACCTACTCTCTAAAATAATAGTGGAAAACGGGTAGTTTAGTTAACTGACTTTGAATTAAGGAACTAGAAATCAAAACCATTTTTTATCCCTGTCATAAAATAATATAAAATTACTTTCCCTAAAGGTATAACACATACCTTTGAGAGCTCAGAGCAATTTAGATAAGGCACATACAGGATAAAGGCACCATTGCCTCATTTTTTAAAAATGTTCTACATATATTGATCACGACTTGACTTTATATAGATTATTTAACCTTTCTCACCACAAAAAAAAATTCTGACACCAACTGTTTTCTGATAGACAAATTTTTGTTTCACTGCATCTGAAAACCTTTGAAGAATTATGGTTTCATAGCATCTGAAAACCTTTCAATTGCTCATCTTGCTCACCATTGGTGAGCTTTGAAATGTAAATAATACGAACTTGTAAATTTTTTCATTCAAGCAAGGTGTTTGTTCTTGCAACAGTCCTTTTGAAATCTGCACTCACTGTTTCTCTGTTCTCTCTATTCATCACTCCTTAATCCAACACCATTTTCCCATCCCGTTCTTCTAACACTAACACCTTCCTAGTTGTCAAGCCTAATGGAACTTACTCAGCACTCATCCCTTTTAACTTCTCAGCCACATTTCACACAATCGATTCCTTCCCTCTCCTCCTCCTCTCTCTTCTTATTTGGCTTTGGTAAAACTTCACTATGCTTGTTTTTTATGTTTCATTTGCATATTTTCTTCATCCCCTAACCTGCTAAACATATGTTTCAATGTCCAGCCCCTTCTTTGCTGTCTGTCTTTGTAATACCATCCACTATCCTATCCGACTTTCAGATTGCCCTACATCCAGTGACACCAAATCTATGCCTCTAGCTCAAAACACTCTTCTGGGCTCCAGACTCAAACATTTAGATACTTACCCTGTATCTCCACCGGTCTGTCCCTTCACTCCTTCAACTCAACATTTCCCTAATGGAGTTCCTCTTATTCTCCCTCTGGACACCAACTCCACACGACCTATTTCTATTAACAATACCACTAACTTTCAGATCAACTGGAAAAACTTCAGAGTTGTTCTAATTCTTCCTTTCCCATGACCTGCACTTCAAACCAGTCAAGCTCTCAACACCTTTCAGATCTCTATTTTCTTTTTCAACATTGTTCCCAAGCATATCACAGTAGCTAACAAGGGTTACCTTCTGATTTTATTTTAGTTATTTGTGTAAAGTTGTTTTCTTCTTTCTTTTTTAAAGTAGACTCCACATCCAATGTCGGGCTCAAACTCATGACCCCGAGATCAAGAGTCACATGCTCTACAGACTGAGCCAGCCAGGCGCCCCTAACAGTGTTGTCTTTTTCTAAATTGTGTGCTTCAAAACACAAGGGACTGTGTCTTATTCATACGGTGTAATCTTTTAGTGGTGCCATTAAATGCTGGAAGGGCAGGAAGCAATAGGTTCCAGAGTTTCTATAAAGAAAGGTTTAGTGAGTCACCTGGGGGGGCTCAGTCAGTTAAGCAGCCAACTCCTGATTTCAGCTCAGCTCATGATCTCAGGGTCCTGGGATCAAGCCCCACGTTGAGCCCCGTGTTGGACTCTATGCTCAGCACAGAGTCTTTCCCTCTGCTCCTCCTCCTGCTCTCTCTGATAGATAGATGATAGATAGATAGATAGATAGATAGATAGATAGATAGATAGATAGATCATAGATAGATAGACAGATAAAAATAAAAATAAAAATAGAAGGAAAGGTTTAGAAATCTGGCTGCGGGGCCAGGGAGACATGAGAGACTGTTGGAAGTAGCATTTGTATGGTTAGCCCGCTGTTTTCACTTAGGCTGCTTAGGTAGCTTTAAGATTCTGATGGAGACCCCAAGATCCCTTAGCACTACCTCAGCTGATAAGCACATTGCCCCAAAATTAATGTTATTGAGGGAAGGGAATGGATAAGCCCAGCTTCTAGAGATGGTGGAAAGAGACCTTTACATTTCCCTGGAGTCACAGACAGTCTCTGTTGAGTCCAACTCAGAGGAATATCAAGAAGTCTCTTTCCTGTCTCCTTCCCCCTTTCTCTCTTCCTTCCGTGATTCCTCACCCACTTGCTCTCCTCTCTAATTCCGCCCATCCATCCCCTCTGCCTGTGTTTTGTGTGCAGAAAGAAGGAACAAAAGGGAACCACCTCTCTCCTACCAGAACCACATGAAGCATCTTTATCTGATTGCAGAGCTTGGATACATTGTTCTAAAGAATTTCTGTCTCTTTTCCTACTTTTCCCATTTTCTATTATTCTAGGTTGGAATAAGCCAGAGCCCCCAGGAGAAGAGGGTAAGCACTTTACCCATGAAAGGGTGAGGATTTTAAAAATCCAGCCTGCAATTCACACAGTCCCAAAAACTCAACGCAGTGACTAGCACAAATAAATACTTGGTAAGCAAACTAATAAATGTGTTCTCTGTAAGATTCATAGACGAAATGGCAGGAGTCTTCCAAATGGTTGAAAGACCTCAATGTGAGACAGGAGTCCATCAAAATCCTAAAGGAGAACACAGGCAGCAACCTCTTTGACCTCAGCCGAAGCAACTTCTTCCTAGAAACATCGCCAAAGGCAAGGGAGGCAAGGGCAAAAATGAACTATTGGGACTTCATCAAGATAAAAAGCTTTTGCAAAGCAAAGGAAACAGTCAACAAAACCAAAAGACAACCGACAGAATGGGAGAAGATATTTGCAAATGACATATCAGATAAAGGGCTAGTATCCCAAATCTATAAAGAACTCATCAAACTCAACACCCAAAGAACAAAGAATCCAATCAAGAAATGGGCAGAAGACATGAACAGACATTTTTCCAAAGAAGACATCCAAATGGCCAACAGACACATGAAAAAGTGCTCAATATCGCTCGGCATCAGGGAAATCCAAATCAAAACCTCAATGAGATACCACCTCACACCAGTCAGAATGGCTAAAACTAACAAGTCAGGAAATGACAGATGTTGGCGGGGATGCGGAGAAAGGGGAACCCTCCTACATTGTTGGTGGGAATGCAAGCTGGTGCAGCCACTCTGGAAAACTGTATGGAGGTTCCTCAAAAAGTTGAAAATAGAGCTACCATAGGATCCAGCAATTGCACTACTGGGTATTTACCCCAAAGATACAAAAGTAGGGATCCAAAGGGGTACGTGCACCCCGATGTTTATAGCAGCAATGTCCACAATAGCCAAACTGTGGAAAGAGCCAAGATGTCCATCAACAGATGAATGGACAAAGAAGATGTGGTATATATATACAATGGAATATTATGCAGCCATCAAAAGGAATGAGATCTTGCCATTTGCAACGACGTGGATAGAACTGGAGGGTATTATGTTGAGTGAAATAAGTCAAACAGAGAAAGACATGTATCATATGATCTCACTGATATGAGGAATTCTTAATCTCAGGAAACAAACTGAGGGTTGCTGGAGTGGGGGGTGGGGTGGGAAGGATGGGGTGACTGGGTGATAGACACTGGGGAGGGTATGTGCTCTGGTAAGCGCTGTGAATTGTGCAAGACTGTTGAATCTCAGATCTGTACCTCTGAAACAAATAATGCAATATATGTTAAGAAAAAAAAAAAGAAGAAGAAGAAGAAGGTAGCGGGAGGGGAAGAATGAAGCGGGGGAAATCGGAGGGGTAGACGAACCATGAGAGATGATGGACTCTGAAAAACAAACTGAGGGTTCTAGAGGGGAGGGGGGTGGGAGGATGGGTTAGCCTGGTGGTGGGTATTGAGGAGGGCACATTCTGCATGGAGCACTGGGTGTTATGCACAAACAATGAATCATGGAACACTTCATCTAAAACTAATGATGTAATGTATGGGGATTAACATAAGAATAAAAAAGTTTATGTATGCAAAAAAAAAAAAAATGGCAGGAGTCTTAAAACCAAATATACTAAATTCTGATTAATGTGTAATGCTTTATAAAACACAGTGAAAGAATTTAATCTTTTTTTAATTTTTCTTGAATTAATAGTACCTCCTAATGAATCTAGGCTGTTAATGAATTTGGCTCGGCTCTAGTGAAATCAGTGAAGCATTTCTATCAAATCAGTATTCAGACTATGTCTCCATTGATTTCAGCATAACACTTAATATGTGAACTACCAAAACACAGTTATTTATAAGCCAGTGCTCAAAGATTCTCCACTAGAAAAGATTAAGAAAAATGCCAGTGTTATAGAGATTCCCCAAAATATGGAGTTCTAAATGTCATCAAATAGGAGGTGAAGCCTTATATTATGCCAGACACTTTGGTAAACCATGTTCTGTATTTCCACTAAATAACTAGAATAAATGTCACCCAGCTGAGATTGGTGGGTTTGGCTGGCAATACCCATCCCGACACCACCCAGCTTCAGTATCCATTTGTAGGAGCCAGATGGAAAATGAAGACAGAAAAGAACAGTTTTATATGTGGTTTCAGGGGTCCGGAGAGGAACAAATGCAAAGGACAATTTCTAGTCCATTTTACAGCTTGACCTAAGGACTCAGTCTGAAGTACCAGGGGAAAGGGCTGCGGAGCAAGCCTGCCGTGGCTATTTGCCAAAAAATTTCATGAGATTGGTGCCAGGTTAACAATGTCCAAAGCAGAGGTAGGGAAAAGGCATTTTATCATTTCTGCAAATAACACAGCATGGCTCCAGTGTGGTAGTAAAAATGGAGAGAAATTAGGTAGTATTTGGCAGTTTGGAAATTTTGCAGCTTTGGAAGCATTGTAAGAAAGAACGCTGAATACAGAAGCAGCACTCCCACAAAGGCCCCTCGAACGCAGCTTGCAACCAGCAGCTCTCAACAAGGACACTTAAATGGAATAGCATGCGAGGGATGTCATGAACACATGTGAATCACAAGGATGACTGGGGAGTTTTAGGGGATGCGCAGGTGGGAAATCACCGAGCTAACAAAATAAATAGGTAAGCTAACATGGCCTCTAAAATTTGGCAATATTTGGCATATAGTCATAAGTAGATACACCAGTGTCCTTCTTAATTAAAGTTAACCATTCGTGTGTGTGTGTGTGTGTGTGTGTGATTTCACTTAAGTTTTTCAGATATTTGGATGCCAGAATATCACCCTTCACTTGATCCAGCTCTCTCTTCCCTTGATTATTCATCCTATCCAAATAGAAAACAGCAATATGTGTTTATTGAGAGTTTTCTTGTTGAGAAACTGCATTAAGCTGTGTGAAAATTTTTTAAAAAAAGAAAAGAAATAAATACCGTCCAGTAATGAACCTGAAATTTATTTAGGAATATGAATGACACATAAAGGATAATTAAGAATTATTTAGTTAAGGGGGCGCCTGGGTGGCTCAGTTGGTTAAGCGACTGCCTTCAGCTCAGGTCATGATCCTGGAGTCCCGGGATCAAGTCCCACATCGGGCTCCCTGCTCAGCAGGGGGTCTGCTTCTCCCTCTGACCCTCTTCAGTCTCGTGCTCTCTGTCTCTCATTCTCTTTCTCTCAAATAAATAAATAAAATCTTTAAAAAAAAAAAGAATTATTTAGTTAAGAATTCCCAGTTAAGAGGTCATGTTAGTTTATATATTTCTTTTGTTAACTAGTCAATTCTGGGAGAATACATAATGACAATGGTTTCCTCTGCAGAGGAAGACTGTAAGATAGGAGTGGGTAGGACATGTTCTTTGCACTATTTGCCATTTGCACAATTTGAACTTATGTGCCATGTGTTTGTATCACCTTTTCAAAAAGAAAATAAATGAGTTGTCTTTTTCTAAAGGAAGACCAGAATAGAGAATTATAACCTAGTTATAACTAGAACAAAAGCAGAGGTCTTTGGAGTCAGACAAACCTGGCATCACTAACCAACCTAAGCCAATTAAGACTTTCAAAATTCTCTGGTTCTTTTTGGTAGATGTCTGTAATCTCTGGCAATTTACAGTTGTTGAGAATTCTATCTGCAGTTGTATTAACATGTAGGAAGTTATAATGAAACAGATCTCAGACCAAATATTGTGACACATACAAATTTTTATTAGTAGGCAGTCACTAAAAATGCCATCCAATCTGAGCTTGTTAAAGTCCTTTAGGTACTCAAACATGTATCTTTTTTTTTTTTAAGATTTTATTTATCTATTTGACAGAGAGAGAGAGCACAAGCAGGGAGAGCAAGGCAGAGGGAGAGGGAGAAGCAGGCTCTTCTCTAAGCAGGGAGCCTGATGCGGGGCTTGATCCCAAACACAGACACTTAACCGACTAAGCCACCCAGGCACCCCTCAAACATGTATCTTGCAGCCATGGTAGTTGTGAAAATATTTTAGCAACAGAATCAGCTAATCTACTTGGATCAGACAACAGAATCTTCCATTAAGGGATAGAATGCTGAACCAAATCGAATCCTTGGCCTGACTGTTTTTCAAAGAGTTTTGGGCTGATGGGCTCCCAAACTCTTATCAATATATAATATTATGATGCAGTATTGTTATGCAACATTTATAGATGCATTTGCATATTATTTCTAGTTAATAAACATACCTTAAATACCACTTATTTCACCAACGAAAAATTATTTCTAGCAGAAAAAACATAGTTTAATGATAAAGAACGTATGTTTTGGAGTCAGATTATCTGGATTCAAATCTGGTTGTGCCACTTACTAGCCACATAACCTTGAGCAAGTTGTTAAAACTCTCTGCCTGTTTTTCCTCATCAGTGAAATAGGGATGCTAACTATGCCTACCTTGTAGGGTCATTATGAGAATTACATGAGTTGATGTTTACAAAGTGCTAAGATCAGTGTCTGACAAATAAATGCTATATGAGTATTTATTAAATGTATTAAATTAGCACTCTTTATGCTAATTAATGAACTATTTAATGAAGATTCTGATAGTGTTATCAGACTTGCTTACAGCCTTTGAAGATAGAGACAGTGACTGTCTCTGGAACAAAGGGCAGGTAAGATTATCACTCATGAAAAATTTTGGCTTCCCTAAGCTTCATGTTTGTCCCTGTAATACAACCTACTGCGTGTGCAGGTATCATTTGGCCTTCTTCATATCACCCTATGAGAACTAGAATTTGGGGAAGAAGATGAAATGTTAATACTCTAATTACTGCTCTTCCTGTGAGTAACAAACTATCCCTCATCTCTGACCCAAGAGTCTTGTGTCTTCTGCCAGCATCCATGAAACTAGAGCAGGCAAACTCAACTTGCAAGTAGAGTAAAATCTCAGTTCTTCCCAGTTCTTGACAATATTAAGAAGGTGTTTTAGGCAAACTTATACCAATACACTAGGAAACTTAAATGAAATCAACACATTTCTTGAAAGACACAACTTACTAGATCTCTTTATGACATTGAGAAAGGCAAATTTTCTTAGGCAAGACACAAAAAACACTACCTATAAGAGGACAACAAATAAACAAATTAGACTTCAAAAAATTAAAATATTTTGCTCTTTTATAATGGGCTGAATATTTAAACAGAAACTTCTCAAAAGATATAGAAATGGTCCAAAAGCAAATGGAAAGTTTCCCTACATCATTAGCCATCAGGGAAATGAAAAATAAAATTATAATGAGATATCACTACATACTCACTACATGATGGCTAAAATTAAAAAGACTAGCAATACCAAGTGTTGACAAGGGTGGGAAAAACTGGAAATTTGATATACTATTGGTGGGAATGTGAAATGGTATAACCACCTTGAAAAGTAGTTGGGTAGTTTCTTATCAAGTTAAATGTATAGTTATCACATGACCCAGTATCTCTACTCCTAGATGTTTTCCCATTAAAGAAATGAACATAAACACAAAAACCTCTATAAACATTTTCATAGCAGCAATATTCGAAATAGTGAAAAAAAAATGGAAACCAAAGAATATCAACAGGTGAATGGTAAAGAAATTATGGGATACTCATACAATAGAATATTACTCAGCATTAAAAGGGAAGAACTACTAATATACATACACAACATGAATGAATCTCAAAAACAATGCTGAGCAGAAACCGAAGTGAATATACTGTTTGGTTTCATTTATATGAAGTTCTAGAACAAGCAAAACTAATTTATAGTGACAGAAATCAGATCATTGAGCCTGGGGATAGAGAACTGACTGCAAACATTATGAGAAAGGCTTTTGGGGTTATGGAAATATTCTCTATCTTGTTTGGTGTGATGATTATAGGAAATATAAACACACATGCACGTACCTCAAAGGTCATCAAATTGTACTGTTAAAATTGGTGCATTTGTTTTTAAAAAATTATACCTAAAGTGATTTTTTAATCATGATCATTCTCACTAGTTATAAAAATTCAATGGGCTTTAGCCTCACTGTAACTTTATATAATAAATATGAATACTATAGAGGCAAGAGAATTATACTACATAACTCATATAAACTACTTAGCACAATGCCTTGATCAAAGTAAGAATAATAATAATGTAAACTAAATAACTGCTGAGAATGTTAAGAGTAGTATGGATGGTGTTATCTGTTAAATTTTCTGGGGGAGGTGATTCCTGAGATAATCAGAAAAGAGAGACATGAATTATTGGGGAGAACTTTCCATTTAGAAAATGTCAAACAAAAGTACTGAGGTAATATCACCAAGATGAGTAGTTAAGGACAACCATCAGGTGTATTCTGCTAGGTTAGACAAGTGACAGCTAATCATAATGAAAATTGGGAAAGAAATTAAGAGGAGGAGAGGGCGAGAGGTAATGAGTCCAGAGATGCAAAAGCTAGAGTAGGAAATAAGAGGACATGTTAAACCAAGTAGAGAAATGAAATATAGAAATCGGTGTTGTGAGTTGGCTATCCTGAAAACTACATATGTTATAATAGAAGCAGGGCATGACTTGAGACAAAGAAATGAATTAGAAACTTATCACTCTGCTATGCGAAATACAGAGAGGAAAAGAAAGAAAAATGAGTGAGCAAGCAAGCAATATTGTAGGGGAATATCTTCAGAAATTTGCTCTAATTAGAAGCAAAAGAGAAACAGGAATTGCCGACGACTTCACTTCAAAGTCTTGAATTGGAAAAATAGGTTGTTCACACACAGGTACACAGTATGTGCAGGAGAACAGAAAAGAAAACTCAGAAGAGTGAGTTAGTATTATAAAAGGAAAATAGAAAAGATGTTAGAGGTTATGTTCACCATCAGTTAGTTTCCTAGGGCTGCTGCAACAAAGTATCAAAAACTGAGAGGCTTAGGACAACAGAAATATATCTTTCAACAGTTCTGAAGGCTACAAGTAGATCAGGGAATCTGCAGGATTGTTTCCTCCTGGGGCTGTGAGGGACAATCTTTCCATGCCTTTCTCTCAGCTTCTGGTGGTTTGTCAGCAATCTGGGGTTTCTTGGCTCCCGTTGCATCACCTTGATCTCTGCCTTCATCTTCACATAGTTTTTTCCCTATGTGTGTGTCCGTGTCCAAATTTCCCCTTTTTTATAAGACAACCAGTCACAACAGGGCACCTGGGTGGCTCAGTCTGTTAATCGTCCCACTCTTGATTTCACCTCAGGTCACAATCTCAGGGTCGTGAGATCGAGCCCTGCATCAGGCTCTGTGCTGGGAGTGGAGCCTGCTAAAGATTCTCTCTCGGCCCCTCCCCCCAACAGCTCAAGCACACTCGCACTCTCTCTCTCCCTCAAAAACTAAACAAAACAATCACAATGAATTAGGGACCACCCTACTCCAAGTGTGACCCCATCCTAAGTAATTATCTCTGCAATGACCCTATTTCCAAATCAGGTCACATTCTGAGATACTGGGGGTTAAGACTTCAACATATGAATGGGGGGGGGGGGATAATTCAACCTCTAACAGTGCTGTTCACCAAATATGTCTAGCTATCCCCTTTTGAGCATATGGAGGATTGTACTTTCTCACTCTCTCTGAAATTATGTGTGGCCACATGACTTGCCTTGGCCAATAAAATGTGAAAGAAAGTGACATATGCCATTTCTAGCTGAAGCTTCAAAGGCCAGTGCATGATGCACCATATTCTCTGCCCTCTGCTCAGGTGATTGTGAAGGTACTTATCAAGCTCAATCTTTCACCAGCTCATTGGCCCTGAGGAACTAGAATGAGCAGAGCCTCCTTTCTGACTTGCATTGGCAATGCAGCAAGAGCAAGAAATAAGCTTGGGTTGCACTGAGTTACATTATTGGGGGTTGCTACTACTGCTAGATACCTAACCTATCTGGACTAATACAGAGATGACTGTGCTTTTACTCAGAAGGGTAGTCATTAGGGAAATGACTATCTGTGAGTAGCCATCACTTCACATTTTTAGAAGCAAAGACTAAAGATCTTCTGAGGCCAGCAGATCTTTGTTCCTACTATTCTGCATTAAAAAACAGTGTAGTGGATTGTTTCTTTAGTGGTCCACAGAGGGCTATGTCTCCTTGCACCGTCCCCTTTGACCTTGACTTTGAGATTGGCTATTTGACTGGCTTTGGCCAATAGTGCACTCATAGGCATGGTGAAAAGAAAGGCCTGCACATGGAGCTTGTCCTCTTGGAATGCTTGCATTGGGGACACTCCCACTCAGAATGCAGTTACCATGTTCTGAGTAGCCCAACCTAGCCACATAGAGAGGACACATGGAGGACCATCAGTGGCTTGGCTCACAGCTCCAACTGAGTTCCTAGCAAGTATCAACTTGCCACCACAGGAGGAAGCTTTCTTGGAATTGGGTCCTTCAGCCACAGTTAAGCCACCAGAACTGATGCCATATGGAGCAGAAAAAAACTATCCCATCCAAACCTGTTCCAACTGCAGAATTATAAGCCAATAAATGACATTAAGGATCTCAGGGTTGTTTTTGGTTTTTTTTTAATGCAACGACAGATAACCGAAGCAACCAATAAATGCTTTTGTATAATAATTAGTTGAAACACTTAAATTAACTTATTTTATGTATTAATAATTCCTTGTTCTTTGGGGTGTCTGGGTGGCTCAGTCAGTTAAGCGGCCAACTCTCGGTTTCGGCTCAGGTGCTGATCTCAGGGTGGTGAGATTGAGCCCTGTGTCAGGCTCCGAGCTCATCAGGGAATCTGCATCAGGATTCTATCTCTCTCTCTCCCTCTGCCCCTTCCCCTGCTCTCTCACTCTCTCTCCCTCTCTCTCTCTTTCAAATAAATAAATCTTTAAAAAATAATAATTCCTTGTTCTTCAGTTAAAGGATACCTTAGCATTATAGACCCAAGATCATAAGCTCTAAAACAGGGCATATTTGAGTTAAAACTCTGGCTCTGTCATTTACAAGCTGGGCAACCATGGACAAAATAAAAGATCATGCCTGTGAACCTCAGTTTCTTCATTCACATACTAAGCACAGAAAGAACTACGTCCCAGGCTTATTGTAAAGACGAGAGATAATGATTACATGTAAAGTATGAGAAACGAAGTCTGCACTCGGTGAATGGTAAAAGGAACTGTTGTTATCATTTTGTTATCATTATTCATCATTCAGCAAATGTTTCTGGAGGATCAGCTATGTGACAAGCCTACGCTGGGTGCTGAGAAAACAAAGATGAGCTTGCGGCTGCACTCTGCTCTCAGGGGTCTTCTAGTCTGTTAATTGTATTAAGTGCATCAGAGGAAAACTACAGGTTTTGTGAGAATGGAAACCTAATTGAGATGTGTGGTTTCTCTGATAAATATTTAAACTGAATCCTAAGAGGTAAGGTGGTATTAAGGAGGTAAAGAGTGCTGGAGAGATTGGTGTGGACAGGAACAGCAGTACGAGACTCTGATGCAGGAGAGGTCTTGAACATTCTACAAGCTGGAGGAAGGTTGCCGTGGCTCAGGTCTGGTCAGAAGGAGAGTTGTATAATAGAGACTAAGAGATAAACCTCAGATTTTTCTTAATAGCTAGCCTAGAACATGTATCCCGAGAGGCTAGTGCTATGGCCCTGTGTTACCGAGTGCCAGCAATGTGCAAATACTACCTAGGAAGTAAAGGTGCCTGACCCAGGAAGCAATCATTTCCAACTGCTCAACAGGTTGGTGCCACGCTGTGAATAATAAATATTAACGCTTGGAAGTGAGGTAAGAAAAACAAGGACAATGTAGAGAGTTCTTAATAAAGATAGACTCATTTGATTTCCAATTATATAATTATGTCCTTACTTTTCACGAAATAATAGGGATGATAGTTTTATTTTGAATGCCTTTACCCAGAAAAATCAAAAGCTATCAACTCTGTTGCACTGCCAAAGCTATTTTTCACCGGATTTGGGGATGTCTCTTTGTAGTCTGTGAAATCCATAATTGACTCAAAAAGTAACAATGTCTAGATTGATTCTTCTGTTAAGTGGTGGCTATTTTGTAAGGGCTGGTAGTATAGAGAGAGCAAGTGGGGCCTCGTGGGTTCTTAAACTGAGACTATTGAATCTTCGTTTGAGATTTTTGCTTATAAAAAAAAAAAGAGTAGTACATCATATTCTGTAAAGGCTGTAAATTCATATTCACATTCACACAGGTATTGTATTCTTTATGTAGAAAATGCATTGAGGAAACAGCACTCTAATTTTTCCATGAAATATAAATGCCAGAGTCATGCATAATTTATACAACATAAAACCAACAGACCATGTAGTTTTGGTGTTTAATTATGATCCCTTGGTTCTTCCTGATGAGTGCCATTAATCAGGCCAATCAGTGTCTGAAATATCCTATTTCTGTCTGCAAATAAACACCTAACTGGAGGTGTTAAAATAAATTTAATTGAAATGTGCTTTTGTACAAAGCATTCCTGGCCCTAATGTAATATATGGAATTTAAAAGCAGATAATCTAATGATTGACCAAAACAATAATTTTTTTTTCTGAGATTTTGAGAGATACACAGAAAAATAGAATTTAAAGCATCTTGACCTTTTGCTCAAACTTTCTGCCATTTAATTAGTTTGTGATTCTTTTTAACTAAAATCTCTGAAGTTGCTGCTTTCATACAGATAAACTTAGAAAGGATCTTCATGCTTTCATTGGATTGTGTATTAGAATATTCGACCGGATGGAGAGCCTCTCGATGGTTTCACATTTTCTAACTCCCTATGAACCCCTCCATATTTTCAAAGAGCAATAAATGAGACTGATAAGACAGGCTGTAAGCGTTAAGACTTGGATTTTGTTTTCCCTATTCTACAGCTGCTCCATTGCATGACCGGAACAACCTCGATCTATGGAACAGTTTCAAATTGCTTGAAAGGACATTTCTGGGCGCCTGGGTGGCTCAGTTGGTTGGGCGGCTGCCTTCTGCTCGGGTCATGATCCCAGCGTCCTGGGATCAAGCCCCGCATCCGGCTCCCTGCTCGGCGGAGAGCCTGCTTCTCCCACTCCCTCTGCCTGCCTCTCTGCCTACTTGTGCCTTTCTCTCTATATCTCTGTCAAATAAATAAATAAAATCTTTATTAAAAAAAAAGGACATTTTCTCCACCGAGGCTACAAACTTGTAAACATTTACCATTACTTTCCTCAATAGTAGATTGAAAACCTGACTTTAGCTCTGCTCCCGTCACACGAAGAGCAGCCTTGGCATTTGTTAGGACAGCTGTCTCCTCTCCCACAGCGGAGCGAGCTCCGTCAGAGGCTTCTCCAAATCACATCCATCACCTTCTGGAGGCTGAGGCTGCTCGGCTCCCATCAAGCACCGCGCGCACACTCAGGGGTCTCCTTAGCCTGCGGACCCTCTGAACAGCACAGCGCGGTAGGGGCTGGCTTCTAATGGACTTTACAAATACCCTCTGGCAATTTCATCCATAAATGTGTTCAATGTCAAATAGTTTATAAATTTGAAACAAAGTACTACTACTACTAGTACTACTTCCCGGTAGTTTCCTTCACTTTATATTCTTAGTAAACATTTTCGGGATAAATGGATAGACATCCACATAGCATAGTGGTTGACAGCACGGACTTTAAGTCTGAATGAAGTTTGAGTCTTAGCCTTGTTACCTATTAGCTGTGAAACTTTGGACGAGTTACTTAAACTCTCTAAGCCTTAGGTTCTTCAACTATAAACCAGGGATTTGAATACCTATCTTGCATGTTTCTTGTAAGAATGAAATGTTAGGAGCGTGGTAGGCAGAGTGCCTAACACATTATAAGGGCCTAAGAGATGTCTGTTATTGTAATCACTGTTCATTCCACTCATCCAACAACTATTCTCTGAGCACTTACCATGTTCCCGGCATGCTGGAAAAGTTGAGCAACAAGCGGCAAATAAGACAGACGTGGTCTTTGTACTTACGGAGCTCACACTCCTGGGAGGATATACAGTAAACAAATCAGTATAGGGGCACCTGGCTGGCTCAGTCGGTAGAGCATGTGACTCTTGATCTCAGGGTTGTGAGTTCAAGGTCACGTTCAGTGTAGAGATTACTTAAAAATAAAATCTTTAAAATAAATAAATAAATAAACAAATCAGTATGTAACTACAAAAAGTGACAAAGGCTAAGAAGAAGACAAGGTGCTGTGATAGAGAACACCAGAGAAAGGGGGACCTACTTTAGATGGGGGTAACGAAGGAAGACTTCCTGGAGGAGGTCGTTTTTAAACTGCAACCTAAAAGATGAGGAAAATGCCTGGTGACAAGTGGAAGACGGGGAACAGAGGCTGAGCAGAAAGCCTCGTAGCAGATTCACAGCAATGAAGAAGGCCATGGGTCTGGAAGATGCTCAGTAAGAAGCAGTGATAAGGCAGAAAGATCTTCAGAAGCCAGAACATGTAGAATCTCGTAGGGTATGGGAAGAAGTTTGGATTTTACTCTAAGTGCAATGGGAAACTATGGAGGAGTTTTAAGAAGGAGAGTGCCATGATATAATTTCTATTTTTAGAAAATTAATTGGGCTTTCGTGATAATTTGGGAAAATGCAAAATAAGTGGATAGAGAAGTTCGGATGCTATTGCAATAAACCAGGAAGAAGGTGATCGTGCCTTGAACTTAGTGGCAGGGGTGCAAGAGAAAAAGAAGAATTTGAAATATATTATAAAATTAGTAAAATCAACTCTAACCATGGTATTGACTGGGGGAGGGAGAAGTTGCAGTTGACATGAATTTCTTCCTGTTGCTATTCATACCTGTAAGGATCACCAATCGGCCTGTAGACTCCCCAAAAGAGGATGTGGCAGAATAATAATTTTAGATATTATCATTAAATACTTTCTTTATAATTGTTTAGCTATTCTCTAGCAACCTTCTCAGAAACTTACAACACATTTCCCCATTTACGTCACTATTCCTCAAATCCTGCAGGAAGACCTAGGGAAAAGTAAAAATGCTTCATCATCAGGAAAACTTTACTATTCAGCACCAAGCTGAGAAGCTGGTAATATGTGAAGTCTTGTCTTAATGCAGCAAAAATTACTGATCGGCCCCTATATGAAACTTGTTTTTGCCTTACCTGGAGCTTCAAGGATTCCCTACATAACTTATAATAGTTTTTTCAAGGTGAATTTTTTTGTTTGTTTCAAATTCTTGTGTGCTTACTTCCATTCCCTTGTAAACAACACCAACAGATGGTATGGAATACTTGGTTGCATAATGAAAGGTCGAATTCAGTAAGAACTCAAAGATTAAAGATTATTCTCAGAAAATAAGTAATCCACTGCCAGGACTTTAAAGTCTGAAGATTTATACCAAAAGAACATCTAAGGAAGCATACAGTATGACTTGAAAATCTGAATTTAAAACCATATATACCTGAGATAAGAACTCAGGTACATTCATCCACAAACACCCTCAACCATGAAAGAGTATGAGTGATTCTATGTTTCTCCCTGTCAAGGGATAGATTCTGTAACTAATCTCAATCACCACTTGATGCACATGCCATCAAAATGCAGGCTTCCAAGGTATGTAATTTATTCTGGCTTTTTAAACATCTTTGTGGGATTTTTCTCAACAGGTGGGAGCAATGCAATTCCACAGCTCCTCCTTGGTGCAGAAAATAGATAACAGGAGAATACTTGAGAAGATATCACAGGGTAATTTCAATGTCCAATAGCTCAGCATGATAACAGTTTGAAACAACCAAATGCATCCTATCTGTTGTAGTCCCAGAATTACTTTTTTTAAAAGGAAGTTTTATGCCTAAAATCAGAAAACTAAGCCTTCAAGTAATTAAACACAGATTAGGCAATTCTGTTAGTGGAGAAAAGCAAGAGCAAAAACCCTGAAGACAGCACTGTATATTGCCTGGCAAGAGGAGATGTGGGTGTGGAACCAGACTAGCGAGAGCAACAGAATGAGGAAGCATCTGGAAGAGGAGATGTAATGGGAGCACAGCTTTATCCAATAATTAAAATGGCATCCGCCATTTATTGAGCATATGCCAAAGGCCAGGCACTAAGCTAGATACTTTATGAATTTTATCTCTTATTATTGCAATAATTCTATAAGGTAGGTCTTAAATATTCTCATTTTTTGGATAAGGAAACAAATCCTCATGAGGTTATATACCATGCTTATCGGTCCTCAGCTATTTACTGGCAGAGTCAGGATTTTGTATCATCCATCTCTCAGGGAGAAACATCTCTCACGGTCCTTCCCCCAACTCTCTCTGTTCTGGAAAAGGCTTACTGCAGACAACCACCCATACCCAGGACTTAGAGAAGACTCAAGGATGTCTTTCTTGTTTACATATCACGGGTCCAGACACAGACGCTTCAAATTCCCATTCTTTGCTTCCTAAATGACTAGCTGAACTGATTTGTCTCCGCTGATCAATGGGAACAAAATGCTTCTTAACTGAGCTTTGGTGAAAATTTTCTCCATCGCTGGGGCTCCTGAACTTTGGCCTGCCCTCAGCCGGATCCAGCTTACACCCTCTGCTTAAGGGTCTCTCTCAGAAAATCGGCTGAACACCGGGCAAAACATTCTTTGATCTGTTGTCTGACCTTGACATCTTTTCATCCCATTTCCCCACACCCAGTTCTTTCTAACCTTTTTTACTCCTCTCTGGAAGAAACCCATTTCACTGAATACTTGCCGATCTCCTGGTCAGAGTGTTCTCCCTACTGCAGTAGTCCCTCCCTAACCCTTTGCAATAATCCTTTCGAATAAAGTCCTGATTTGTTTTTAATCTGACACATGTGAACCAAAAGTTCCATGAGTTGGAACCTAGCTGCAAAGGGTGCAGGGAAGTGTAGTGTCTAGATGAATAGCTAAACCCAGCTAAAACTCAGGGGTTCTGTTATTAAAAGGAAGAAGGGGGTAATAGGTATTAGAGGACAATTACCAATATCGCCCACACTCTTGATAAAGTAAGCCACAATTTATAGTTCTACAATCTTTTCTCTCAGACTGTCTGATACTTTTGCTCAAAATAGGTGACCCAGAATCTAGCTGTCATGTGCCACCTTGGTTTTCCCTCAGAGTTTCACTGAACTACACGGCTATATTTCTGAAAATGTGTCAAGATGGTCTTCCTTCCAGACAAAATGCTTGGGGCAAAATGCTTCTCCAGTTCACCTTAGGACTTAACCTAATCCAACTTTGGAAAAGGTCTTTTTGTGGAAAGAAATAAGCTTTAGCAGGACCATCGTATATGATTACACCAGTTGAACCGCCTATCGGGCAGTCTGGTGTTTAGAGATGGATGATACAAAATCCTGACTCTGCCAGTAAATAGCTGAGGACCGATAAGCATGGTATATAACCTCATGAAGATTTGTTTCCTTATCCAAAAAACCATTGCTGTTTTCCAGGATCCCAAGGCTCAGGTGAAGTTCAACACTGTCCTAACCTTAAGAGGAATCAGCTTGCCCGGTACTTCTTCTTTTGCCTCCTAGTGGCTGGAGCACAGACATGGTGGTGATGAGCCATCCTAAGGGAGAGTGTAATCTAGAGCGGGGAGGAACCTGGGTCCCTGCATGACTTTGAGAAACACAGCTGTCGACTTGCTCTGGTCAGTTCAAATGCCTCTGGACTATTAGCAAAGAGAGAAATAAGTTATTTCCTAGGTTGTACCATTTTATTGTCAAGTCTCCAAGTTAACAACCACTTAGCTCAGACCCTAATGGATACAAATAGTTCCTGAAAACAAGAAAGTTTTTTGCGTGTTTTTGGCATTGCAGTCAACCTGTGAGCATTATCTTCAAATAGGAGAGGTAATATTAAATGCAGAGCTCCCTTATAGTGGCAAGTACTCACATTCTCATTCATCTATGAATGCCTGAAGCGTCGAAAGCTCAATTTTGCTCTTTTTTTTTTTTTCCTGTGTCACATCAGATCAGTTCCTGAAGTGAATTAAAAATTTTCTTCTGGCATTGGAACATTAAAAAAGGAAAATGCACTTATTTCTAGTTAAATAATGTACATTAATACATGTATTTGTGGTATTACTGGGACTCTTAAAAAGTTGCTAAAATGGGAAAATGTTCTACCGTTTGATTCATATGGCCTTTAAGTCAGTAATAGCCTTCTTTCTTTTTTTTCAAAGATTTTATTTATTTATTTCACACAGAGAGAGAGATAGGGAGAGCAAGAACACAAGCAGGGGGAGTGGGAGAGGGAGAAACAGGCTTCCTGCAGAGCAGGGAGCCCGATGTAGGGCTCAATCCCAGGACCCTGGGATCATGACCTGAGCTGAGGGCAGATGCTTAACCGACTGAGCCACCCAGGCGCCCCGGTAATAGCCTTCTTTATTGGAAATGTGGACATAGGAAGATAATGGAAGCTTAGCCAGGAGTGTGTTTAAAAGAACTAATCGCCACCAAATATGTTTTGCTTTATGTCCAACCCTGCAAGGCACCCATGTGGTATACTTGGCTAAACAGACAATTACATGTATGCCTCTTGTTAGTGGCTCAGCTCTTCAAATTCTGAAGGTCTTTCCTTCATTATTTAAATTTCTCAAGCGGTCCTAATAGCTTAAATAAGACTTATCGATTAGTTTATGTTCCTCTAGTGAAAAAAAATAGTCCAATATCAAAACTGCCTGGGAAGGCTGTTTGTTCAATTTAATCTAAACAAAGAATTAGTTAGAAGTAATCACTGCAGCCTCTTTGATTCACTGGATCATTGAATTCACTGTCTCAGTTGAGTTCTTGATGATTTGCAAATACATTTTGGAGAAGTTATCCATCCTAGCAAAAAGTGAGCCTTTATGGTTTTAATTTCCTACATTTTCCCGGTATCTTATGTGGGACTTTAATATGTTGTGAAATTATTCCAGATCTTTCATTCTATAGTGTTCCCTTTTTAAAAACAGTTTCAGGGGCTCCAGGGTGGCTCAGTCAGTTAAGCGTCTGCCTTCGGCTCAGGTCATGGTCCCAGGGTCCTGGGATGGAGCCCCACATTGGGCTCTCTGCTCAGCAGGGAGCCTGCTTCTCCCTCTCCCTCTGCCTGCCGCTCCCCCTGCTTGTGCTGTTTCTCTCTTTCTATCAAATAAATAAATAAAATCGGGGCGCCTGGGTGGCTCAGTTGGTTAAGCGACTGCCTTTGGCTCAGGTCATGATCCTGGAGTCCCTGGATCGAGTCCCGCTTCGGGCTCCCTGCTCGGCAGGGAGTCTGCTTCTCCCTCTGACCCCCCCCCCTTGTACTCGCTCTCTCTCATTCTCTCTCTCTCTCAAATAAATAAAATCTTTAAAAAATAAATAAATAAATAAATAAAATCTTTAAAAAATAAAATAAAAACAGGTTCAAAGGAGAGACATACAACCAAATATATGGCATCATTTTTCACCTAAGTACTCAGTTTCAAAAGCATTCTTTCCTCTCCCAACCCCCTCTCCCCTTCTCCCCGTGGCTTCTGCAAAATTACACCTAAATGGATAAGCTCCCTACTGGGTACATTATCAACTAAGAGCTTCTTTCTGCTCTAGTCCTTGCACTCTGCAGTAATTCAAAAATCTTTTGCATATTGAAAACAATCTCACTTCCAAAAGATTTTGTGTTTCTTGTTAATGCAAACCATCACTTAGAAAAGGTCATCTTTTTTGTATAGTGGTATCAACAAAAGAAAAAGTCACCAGCAAAACTGTAAAAAAATCATCAAAACTTTTTCCTTTCCATTCAAGCTTAAAAGTCTTACCTATCACTACAAAATAAAACAAAAATTTACCTATCATTAGATCAAATTTGCTAATAAATACCTATTTGCTTTTGAAAATTCTTCTCTACAGAGAAGGATTAACAAAAGCAGCTCCTATCAAGGTCATTTATATGCATGCTTTCCATTTTTAAAAGAAACCACTTTCCCATATTCTTACTTTATGGGCTAATACTAAACTCCACAAGAAGGTATCTTGTGAAAATGTGGACATAATCGAGTTAGACGTACTCCAATGCCTACCTTAGATGCTATGATCCTTATACATTCTGGGTTTGGCATGTAATATGAAATGCAATTGGGCAGAGGACAATTTGAAGCTCCCTTGTATGTGTTATTCAAAACATGAGCTTACAAGGTCAAAAGTCAATGCAGTGTGCACAGTGCAATAATTACGCAGCTCTGTTTACAAATGATCAGCTCTCACTAACTGCTCTATGTCCGGCACCTGTTTTTACAGAGCAGACATAGTAGACACTCAATATACAATTATTGTGTTGAAAGAATGTTGGCCTGCAACAAGGATTTCACGTGTCCTTTAGTTTAAAACGCCTGCTCTCCAACAACTGGTTCTCAAATAAAGTGAATACAAGACTTATTGCTAAATTATTGAGTTCATATAAAGGAGTGTTTCAATCTACAGAATAGGCCAAAGCGATGGGTACACTTTTAAGTAGCTGCATCCCATTGGACAAGTTTCCTAATCTCACTGAGATCATTTTCTCCCTTATAAAATGAAACCAATATCAACGGTCAAGATTAAATTAGATAATGCACACACAGTGAGCCTCCCATTGTACCAGGCACATGGTACAATATCCCTTCGATGGTAATAATTATCTTATTTTACATGAGTGAAAGGCAACGTTTACTCGACCTGGTGACACTGGTCTGATTCTGAGGGAAAGCAGCAAAATTTTTATAACATGCGTGAACTTTTTGTCGTCTGTATAAACTTTTCCTTCTCTTCCTTGTTTTGGAGAATGGCCAATACCTAGCCAGAAAACTGCTGCATCCTTATGCTTGATCTTCCTCCCTCATCCTCCCCACCTCCACAGCTCTGCTGAGCTATTTGTGCACGCTGCCGATCCCCATTTGGCTGGGTCTCTGCACGGGCCACCTGCAGGGCTGGTGTTTGCCCACCTCTGGAGTCTCCCTTTGGGCAGGAGAAAGAAAAGATGTACAAAGCCCCGACCAAAACAATTTGTGTCTCAGCAGCTAGAGTCCATAACAATAAAAGGGACAGGACGTTATTTACCAATTTCGCTTACATCCAATAAAACTACCATTTACAAGGTGTTGCATTAAGTTACTTGCTTTCCTTTCTCTAAATAAGGACTTAAATGTCAGCTCGCAGGAAAAACTGATACCAGGAGGAGCAGCTCGAGAAACCAAACCAGCCTGCCTGGGAATGTCAGACGCAGGGTGGGGAAGAACCACGAAACTTGAACCCAAACTTTTACCGCATGTTGCATTTTAGGGGAATAATTAATCAAAAGCATACCCCATGTCAGGTTTCCGTGGATGATTACTCTCCCTGCCATGAGGCCGCTTTTCACTGTTACTCAGGATGATCCTGAATAGAGAGATTGTGCAACTCAAGTTTGGGAGAGAAAACTGGCTATCAACTCTGACCACAACAGATGGAAAATTAACAAGACTCCAATATTCTTTCAGAAGCTCTGACTTGGTTTTCCTGGAAACCATAAAAAGAAATCTTTTTTGTTGCTGTGTTAGGTGGCTTGTGTCGCTTCTATTCAGCCTTGTGTTAAGAGAAAAGCTTTATCCTGCATACCTATTAGCAAGGAAAAAAAAAAGTCTTAGAGTCCCTACACCAATGACTTATTTTGTGGAGGTGTCCCGCAGTAAATTTACATTCGTTCCTGGTTCCTCAGGTGAATCTGTCATTCCATAACAAAATTTTGAAAAGATTAAGGAGGAAGATGGTGGGATTAAAGAAGTTTGTAGCTCACTGAATCCAACAACCCCGCAAAAACTTCAAAAGAAAAAAAAAAAAAGAAGCATTAAAAGGGACGGAATGGTTCCCTAAAATAAACAAAGGAAGATCTGCCTCTATTAACAGAGGCAGATCTTTTCCAGGCTCAGCCACTAGCAACAGAGAAAAGGCCTCGTTTGCACAGCTGCTGCCCTAAGGACCGAGTAACAAAAGGCTGAAACTTTAACTTGAATTTGGAAGAAAAAAAAAAAAGTCAACTGACCAAAAAAAAAAAAAAAATCGCAAATATCAGGGAAGTCAACAAAGGAGCAAGAAACTTTGTGAGGTCAGGAAGAAGATTCCTTTAAAGGGGAAACCCTGCGAGATCCAAGGAAACCCGCCCGTGCTAGAAATCAGAGTCGGATAAATCCAACTCCCATCCCGCACAGCCTCGGAGCGCTGGTCACGGCGCTGTGCCCCGGGAAAGGCATCCATCTCTTCAGAGCGCGGAAGCTGGAGATCCACTCGGTTATCACTATGAAAAGTGGGGCCAAGTGAGGGATAACGTCAAGAGCCTGCCTGATAGTATTTCCTCTAACTTCCAGAGTCCTGAGGATGGGCCTCCTCATGGGGAGAGAGGTAGGCTCGGGAAAAGACGGAAGTAACAGTTCATTTACACCCCCTTCACGTTCAATACTTTTCTTGTTCCTCATTTTTTTAAAACAATATTTAAAGTCTCGCAAAAGAAAAAAACTAGTCAAGTCTCTTGGGAACATAAACAATATGCTGGCGTAGGCTATTTATTATTTATGAACTATCAATTTCCAAAAAGTTGAGGCATCCATACAACAGAAACTATGAAAACACTAAAACAATTAGAACATTTGTTAGGAGTAAAAACAAAACGGTGGGACCTAATGAGGGCAGTCCCCCACCTGGGGGCAGGGAGGAGGAAAAATTGTACCAGAAAATATAGAATAGTATTCATCTTTATCGTGTAAGCTGTGATATACAGAATTAAAATTTCAGTTCAATTGTAGTGAAATGACTTCACATTTTTTTCATTCACCTTCCAGCTGCAATAAAAAATGCTGAAGGAATCTCAGATACAATTCTAGTAATACTAGTTAAATAAATGTTCGTGGCATACCTCCTATGGACTAGTCCCCTCAGAGTCTTGGAATCTAATGAGAAAGAGAAACGTAAACAAATAATCCCAATGCAGTGTGACCAATTTTGGTTGCATTTCTTTCCATATATATTATGGTAGAGGTTTTGTGGAGCTAGAAAAAGAAGCCCTGAACTTGGTTGGGAAAGAGAGAAAAAGCCTTAGTAACACTTCATAGGATGACACATGGGCTGGGACCCAAAAGATCAATTTTCCAGATGCAAAAGAGGGAGGACATTTCCAAAAGAAACCACACATGCAAAAGGACAGAGCAGGAAAGACCATAGTGTGTTTCACCAATGAGGGGCTGGGGTTTAGAGTTGGAAAGATAGCCTGGAACCTTGAAAAAGTTGTCTTGTAGAGAAGACACTGAAGATCTTTTAAACAGCTAAGTGAGGGCGCCTGGGTGGCTCAGTCATTAAGCATCTGCCTTTGGCTCAGGTCATGATCCCAGGGTCCTGGGATCGAGCCCCACATCGGGATCCTGGTAGGTGGGAAGCCTGCTTCTCCTTCTCCCACCCCCCTTGCTTGTGTTCCCTCTCTCACTGTGTCTCTCTGTCAAATAAATAAATAAAATCTTTAAAAATAAGTAAATAAAATAAAAATAAACAGCTAAGTGAAAGTATCCTATTTGAGTTTTAAAAGACACTTGGGTGTTGCAATTTGGAGAATGGATAAGAATAAAGGTGAAATTAAAGTCAGGATGGAGGCTATATTAGGGTTTTCCAGAGAAACAGAACCAATAGGAGGTGTATACATTATGGAAAGAGGTTTATTTTAAGGAACTGGTTCACACAGTTATGGAGGATAACAAGTCTAAAATCTGCAGGTTGGGCTGATAGGCTAGAGACTCAGGAGAGCTGATGCCTCAGTTCTAGTCCAAAGACTGTCTGCTGTAGCACCGCAAAGTCACTCAATGTTGCAGTTGACGTCCAAAGGTAGTTTGCTGAAAGTTCTCTCTTGGCTCAGGGGCGGCCAGCTTTTTGTTCTATTCAGGCCTTCAACTGATTGGATGAGGCCCACCCACATTATGGAGGGCAATCTGCTTTACTCAAAATCCACTCATTTAAATGTTAACCCCATCCAAAACACCCTCCCAGAAACATCTAGACTAATGTTTGACCAAATATTGGGGCACCCTGTAGCCTAGCCAAGTTAACACATAAAATTAACCATCACAGAAGCTGTTAGTATATAGGGGCCCTCTAGTGTATGGAAGAGATGGCAAAGGGTCTGAACTAAGCTCAGAGCAATGGAGACAGAGAAAAATAAATCAAATTGAGGGAAAAACTGAATATGAGGATGAAAAAGAGGGCCTTTTAAGGATGAAATCAAGATTTTTAATTTGAGGGGCACCTGGGTAGCTCAGTCACTTAAGCCTCTGCCTTCAGCTCAGGTCATGATCTCAGGGTCCTGGGATCGAGTCCCACATTGGGCTCCCTACTCGGCGGGGGAGCCTGCTTCTCCCTCTCCCTCTGCCATTCCCCTGCTTGTACTCTCCCCTCCCCCTTTTTCTAAGTCAAATAAATAAAATCTTTTAAAAAAAAAAAAGATTTTTAGTTTGAACAACTAGGTGGCATAGAAAATAAACCAACCAATTAGATGACCAGTAACCTCCAAGGATATATTTTTCTTTTAATTTCTTTTCTTTCTCCATAGGAAGCCCAAGTTTCTTCTGCTTTCTGGTGCCTATATTCACCATTTACATTTTTTTTCTTTTTACATATTTCATCATTGGCTACTCTAAGAACAATGAGAGTTACAAAAGGTATTTCACTGATCAGATTTCATGTGTAAGGATACCTATATTTCTCGATCTATTTTGAAAAAAAATGCATTTACTTAACTTCTGGTACAATCCATTAACTCGAATATACTTCTTTGCCTCCATTCCCACCTAACAAAATGTATAAATACACAAGAACAAGAATATATAGCAAATGACAACAGAGAGAAAGAGTGACAAAATTCTGAGAACTAGAAGCAGGTAGCTGAGTGATAAATCAAAGGAAAGTAGAAAATCAAGTAAATAAATTTCCCCACAAAACCCCAGAAGGGCTCAACAATTGGAGAAACAAAACACCTCTGAAATAAGACAGGGTGGTGTCCAAGTGGGGTGCAAGCTGGACTATTTTTCGGAAGTCTGATAATCCCTGCATCAACTCCCCAACTCCCTGCAACTTGGAGTCTACCTGTCACCAGCTCCAGCCAAAAAGTAAAGGTTTTCTCTTTGGTAAAACTGAGTTGAAGGGAATATGAACTTGACAACAGGCAGAGCTGGGAACAGGAGATGTGTGCCATGATGAAAACCAGGATTAAGTGAAAAATCTCCAGTCTGACTGGCAAAATCTTCAATACCTTTTTCCCATTTGTTCCGAGAGTCTGGCAGCCTGGACTATAAACCTCAAACAGGGGAAGAGAGAATCAGTCTCTAAAGAAAAAGATCAGCCCAAGAGAAAAGAGACCCACAGAGGCTGACAGCCAGAAATTCCCCATAGAAAGAGCCAGGTTTGGTCCTAATCATCCAACAATGAAGCCAGCACTTAACAAGCCCCGTCAGTACACACAGAGCTTTCAGTCATCTTTCTAGTACCTCACTATTTGATATAAAAAGACAGTCAAGGGGGCACCGGGGTGGCTCAGTCAATTAAGCGACTGCCTTCAGCTCAGGTCGTGATCCCAGGGTCCTGGGATCAAGCCCCGCATCGGGTTCCCTGCTCCACGGGAAGCCTGCTTCTCCCTCTCCCACTCCCCCTGCTTGTGTCCCCTCTCTCTCTTTGTCTCTCTCTGTCAAATAAATAAATAAAATCTTTAAAAAAAAAAAAAGACAGTCAAGGATCATTGGGCATGATGTAGGCTTTTAATATGAAAGTAGGGGCCAAAACAGAAAAAAGGAAAAGTGGATGACATAGAGCCCACGAAGTAAAAGATGTCATAAACAAAACTCTAATATCCTCAGGTAGAGAGGAGAAACTATTACAAATCTATGAAATAAAAACAGGATGCTTTCTTAAAAGTAATACTTAGAAAAGAAGAATTCCTAGAATTAAAATATGGTGGAAATAAAAATGTGAGTCAAGTGTTGAAAAGATAAAGTTGAAATTGTCCAAAAGCAAATAAAACCACCAGTAAGTAAAAAATATAAAAAGAAGTTGAGAAAAAGAAAATCAGCAAGAAAGTTCAACATTCAAGTGACAAAAGCCAGGATTAGAGAACAGAGAAGATGGATAAGAGGAAATTATCAAAGAGAAAACACCAAGAAAGTTCCCAGAACTGAAGGAGGTAACTTTTCAGATTGAAGGAGCCCAAGGGCCCAGTGATCACCCAGTTTTATTCCTGGTATCCTAAAGTTTTTTCTATAATATGCCTTGGGTTGTGTATGTGTGTGTTAATCGCGAGGTGCTAAAAGCTTCTGGAGAGAAAAAGCAGATCACATACAAAATGATCAGGAATAAAGATGATATGGGTTGATTAACAGCTCTGAAAGCTACAATGCAGTCAAAATTCCAAAAAAAAAATGATTTGCAACTTAGAATTCTAACCCATTCAAATTATTGACCAGGTGTGATAACAGAATAAAGACATTATAAGATAAGCAAGATCTCAGAAGTTTTATCACCTAAATGTTCTTTCTCAGGAAGCTGCTAAAGTTACCAAAGCATCACTGGGACACTTGTTTAGAAATGTAAATTCTGGGACCTCACCCTAAACCTACTGAAGCAGAAATTCTAAGAGTGGGGCCCTATAGTCCCTTTCCTAACAAGCCCTTTGGGTACAAGCTAAAGTTTGAAAAACACTGGGACCCCTCGGTGGCTCAGTCGGTGGAGCGTCTACCTTCTGCTCAGGTCGTGATCCCAGGGTCCTGGGATCGAGTCCTGGGATTGAGTCCCATGTCAGGCTCAGCAGGGAGCCTGCTTCTCCTTCTGCCCCTCCCCCAACTCATGCTCATGCACGCTCTCTCTCTCTCTCTGATAAATAAATAAATAAATAAATAAATAAATAAATAAATAAATAAAGTTTGAAAAACACTTTACCAGTGGATATGCTTCCCCAGAATGAGGAGTGAACCAAGAAAGAGAAGACACGTGCTCCAAGACACACAACACAAAATAGTCCAGAACAGAAGCACAAGACTACAGGAGGGATATTACAAATGATCTCTATGGTGTGTCTGTCATTGTTTTGAATGCTTTCTATTTATTAGTGATTAAATCATTGTCTTTTTTTTTTTTAAGATTTTTTATTTTTAAGTGATCCCCACACCCAACATGGGGCTTGAACTCTTGAGGTCAAGAGCTGCATGCACCACTGACTGAGCCAGCCAGGTGCCTGCTTAAATCATTGTCTTAACAACCTTATGAGATTGATAAGGAAAATCTATGTCCTAAGATGGCCAACCGAGCCTGCGAGAGAGTCCCAGTCCTTGATCCGGGGCTCTTCCAGGTTTTTCTCCCTGCTCTGCTTCCCACACGCACCAATCCGGGTCCTTCTTCCTGCCCTGCTTGGCACGCACCAAAAGTGCCAAGTATGTGGAAATAGAAGTGTATAAATCGCCCACTTTGTTTGTGCTCGGGGCTCAGACCTTTGGAGATCACTGTCCTCTGAGCCCACCGGCATTAAATAAACCTCCTATCCTCCAAGATCTCCGGGTGCCGCTTGGTTCTTCCGTTGGGCAATCCAGCCAGGTTCCATAACAAGATAAGCCTTACTATTTCTCCATTTTTACAGATGAAGAAAGTGAGGCAAGATCTCAGCTAGTGAGTGGTGCAGTCAGGATTCACACCCAGGACCCATATGCTCTTATTTACAACATACCCCACATGCACCAACAAAAAATGAAACCAAGTACATGCCTGCTGTGTTTAAATTTATTGAGAGATCTGTATCTCTGTGGAAGATAGGGGATGAATACATAGAAAGCCAAACAACCAAACAAGCAAAACTGAGGCAAATATTCCGTGGAGGGAAAAAAAGAAGTTGCATTGGAAAGGAAATGTAATCATACTATATGATGGAGCTAATATTTGCATAGTCCTATGAGAATAAACACTAAATAATGATTTAATGAAAAATTATATCATTATATTAGAAGGATGGATAGCAAGATGAAGAGAAGCAGAATATGCCACCCCAAAATATGCCATTTTCATATATTAACTTGCCTTAGGGCAAGGGCAGCCACCTGCCTTCTTAATCCCCAAGGCTATGAAACACTATCCAGAAAGGAGCCCTCCACCCTTTGCCACGTGAACAACTACCTGATAGATGAATATGTCACAAAAACCTGATTGGGTGACAGGCACCTGGAGAGTTAATCAGATTAAAAGAGCCCATAAAACCCCCTAGATTTAAACTCCAAATGGCAACCCTCTCTGGTCGCCTCCCTCTTTGGGAGCTTTGTACTATCGCTCAATAAAATTTGCTTTGCTGCCCCCACTCTTTGTCTGGTTTACCTCTTCATTCTACAAAGCAGCATGACCAACAACTGGGGATGCTAAAGGGGAAGAAATCCTGCAACAACAGGAGAGGAGATGAGAAGTGGCCATCACACCCCACCCAGACAAACTTTGTTACACACTATCATACCTATTATCTATTCTTCTAAGGGCCCATTCATCTTTCCTAAAAGTCACTTTATTCTCCCCTTTTTTATAGGGGTCCCACCCAAGAACTCACAAGGGTAGAGGGAAAATTATGTTTCCTCCCCTACAAAGACAAAATGGGAGAGAGACAGAGGGGTAAGAAAGCTAAATCCTTATCCTCCATATAAAGAAGTTAATAGATAATGCCTATAATTGAACAATTAGGAACTAACAATATAAGCATAACTAAAAGAGTTAAAATTGGTTGCCTCTGGCCTGGCTGGTTCAGTCAGTAGAGCATTCAACTCTTAACCTTGGGGTTATGAGTTTGAGCCCCACGTTGGGTGTAGAGATTACTTTAAAAAATAAAAAATAAAAATCTTTGGGGCACCTGGCTGGATTTGTTGGTGGAGCATGTGACTCTTGATCTTGGGGTTGTAAGTTCAAGCCCCACATTGGATGTAGAGATGACTGAAAAATAAAATCTTAAAAAAAAAAACTGGTTGCCCCTTTGGAAGAGGGGTAGAGAGAGGTAAGGGAGGGACTTTCGTTATTGTTACAAACCTTATAAAAGCATTTGACCTTCTAAATTATTCTTGTATTAGTCCGATAAAAATAAAATAAAATCAAGTTAAAACAATAAATTACTCCACTAAGTTTAGTAAGTGTTTCTAAATTTCTTCTTACAGATAATTTCTGCCTTACTCTGTGTTCTGGCACTCAAAGCAGGACAAAAGGCTTTTTGGGGCTTCCCCGCTTGTCTCCATAGCAGTTCTCTGTCCCCCTCAGAATGCCTCAGACCCTGAGACTCTGGGCTGAGTTCAAAGGGACAGATGTTCTGGAGAGGCTTTATCCTAATTCTTCCATCAGATTTTGGCAGAGTGTTGTTTTCTCTATGATAATTTCCACAGAAACAAATTCTCTTAATCATCTACAAGTTTCTAGTGTGCAAAAGGTTGTCATGTCTTTCTTTCCTATGTTTTAATATCCACAGACATGAACTCTTTTGGTATCAGGCTTTCATTTATTCAATCATTCATTCAAAAACAAATATATAGTGAAGCCCTACTGTGTGCCAGATACTTAGTATTGAGTGTCTTAAGATTATTTTTTTCTCTATGCGTGGTTTCCATACTTAGGAATTAAGATGTTTCAAAGTTCTTTATAATCACTGCCTTTTTATGTGTTAATTAGAAAAGGCAACCTTCTGTGGTGTAATGATTAATTAAAATGAGGATAAACTACATTATGTTAAGAAAGGAAAATCTCCAAGATTTATTTTCTAAATTAGATCAGGTCAGTTTAAATTTTTCTCTTACCCAACTTGTCAGTAGGTTTTCCTTGTCACAAAGAAAAATGTTAACATTTCTCTAAAAGGGCCATCTACCCTCCTGCTGATACTTTATGAGAAAACAGACTTCGTTTCCTCTCAAGAGAGAAAAGTACACTCACAAGGTAAAATAGTATTTTGAAGTACTAATCCACATATCTTTACTCCATCCCACTCCACCCTCCACTCAAACCCAGGCAATTTAACATAGGTCCACCATTGCCCAAAAGGATAATGATTATGACAGAGTACGAAGGGAACTAATTTAAAATTCTTTAGCATAACCAATGTAAAATTATAGACTTGTTAGTTTAAGTTACACCTCAAGGTTCAGTTAGTTTCCAGGTATGGACTGAATGTTCATCTTTCCAAAATTCATATGTCGAGGCCCTAATGTGATATTTGGAGGTGGGGGCTCTGGGAGGTAATTAGATGATGAGGGTAGAACTTCCATGATGTAATTAGTGTCCATTTAAGAAGACAAAGAGCTCTAGCCCTTTCTCTCTGCTCCACATCACAGGAGGATGCAACAAGAAGATATCTATCTACAAGCCAGGAGGAGATCTCTCACCAGACACAGAATCTGCTGGTGCCTTGATCTTGGACTTCCCAGCCCCCAGAACTGTGTGAAATAAATACTTATTGTTTAAGACACCTAGTCTGGTTTTGTTTGTTTGTTCTTTAAGATTTATTTATTTATTTGAGAGAGAGAGAACATGGGCAGGAGGAGCAGAGGGAGAGGGAGAGTGAATCCCAAGCAGACTCCATGTGGAACACGGAGCCCAACTCAGGGCTCAAAATCCCATGACCCTGAGATCATGACCTGAACTAAAACCTAGAGTCAGGTGCTCGACCTACTGCACCACCTAGGTGCCCCATGGTATTTTTGTTATAGCAGCCAAACTGACTAAGAGATTACCCAAATCAGGAATTAAAATCCCAGGAGCAATCAATTAGCATGCAAATCAAGGAGCCGACACTCCAGAAAAAGCCAATATGAATATATGCCTTCTACTATCCATATCTCCATAAATTCCAGAAGCTTTTTTTTTTAAGATTTATTTACTTATTTGAGAGAGAGAGAAAAAGCATGTGAGCAGGGCGCCTGGGTGGCTCAGTTGGTTAAGCGACTGCCTTCAGCTCAGGTCATGATCCCAGGTCCCGGGATCGAGTCCCGCATCGGGCTCCCTGCTCTGCAGGGAGCCTGCTTCTCCCTCTTCCACTCCCCCTGCTTGTGTTCCCTCTCTCGCTGTGTCTCTCTCTGTCAAATAAATAAATAAAATCTTTAAAAAAAAAAAAAAGAAAAGAAAAAGCATGTGAGCAGGGGGAGGGGCAGAGGGAGAGAATCTCAAGCAGACTACCCCGCTGAGCGCGGAGCCAGATCCCACCACCCTGAGATCGAAATCAAGAGTTGGACGCTCCACCGGCTGAGCCACCCAGGCTCTCCCAGAAGCTTTTCTAATTAGTATAACGAATGTTAGAAATAGGGTCTCCTTGTGGAAATGAGTGGAACTTGAGATACATTGTATAACTAACAGAATATGAAAATCTAACCAGGCCTGTTGTTACCTGTACCCTGAGGGAGATCGTCCAAGGCTTGCCCCACAAATGAACCTGTGTGCAGTCCTTGAGTCAGAGGACTTCTGGTGGCCTGATGCTCACTCTAAGAGCACAGGATTCTGCCTCTGGATATTGTTCCATCAGCTTCAAGTAAACATTTCATGTGAAGAGGTAGTCGGAGCACTCCAAAAGAACAGAGAGCTGGGACTTCATCAATCTTAGAGTTTGTATAAATGTTTTTAGGAGCCTGCTTGCTAATAAATGTTCTTTTAATCAGGTCTGTACTTGTGGCATAATTTATGAAGAGCAAATCAATCTTGTGGTGGTTACTATTATTTACCAAAATAATCTAAAGCTGTATAAACCCAAACTGGCTTAGATTTACAATCCCCACAAAAGGTACTGGGTTAGTTGACAGAGAGGGAAGACTCCTGAAAGAATTTCATATTCATGACGAGGGAACAGTGCAGCATGAGGAGGCATGGACCATACAGCTGGGGGTTAATAGGAACACGAACATCTCGACAGAAGCCACCGTAAAGTGGTGACTACATCTGGAAACCATACATGATGATTACAGCAAATAACAGCATGGACAACTACTGACTAAGACCCAGATACAGCTTCATCCCCCAGAGCCATGAGTCTACTTACATGCAATCAGGGAATTGTCTGAGTTAAAATTTGCAGTGACTGAGTTTGCCAGAAATTGACTAAAGTTGTGGTTATGGCCATCGGGAAGAATAGGGTCTCTAAATAAATATTAAATTGGAATTTAGGGGAAAAAATATAAAAACTTTTCTTTTTTGCACGTCTGAGTTTGGGATTTTGATAAATTCATATTCACTATGTGCCTACCTGAGGAAGAACAATTCTGAGTCTCTCAATTTTTCTCTCCTGGATCTTTTATTTTAAGGCTTGACACCTCTGTTACATTTTCTCCTCCAATACACTTAGGAGGGAGCCCACTTTGTCCCTAGACTCTTCTTAGTAATCCAAAGTCTGGTTTAAAGTTCAAGAGAGGGATATTCATGTCTTGCTGAAATGTCTCTGCAAATCAGAGAGAAAAGAAAGGTATCATCTTAAGTACGTAGGTATGTATCTTAGTCAGCTTGGGCTTCTATAACAAATACCATAGATTGGATGGGTAAATGACATTTATTTCTCAGAGGAGACTGAGAAATCCAAGCTAAAGGTGCCAGCAGATTTGGTATCTGGCAACACCCTGCTTTCTGACCTATAGACAGCGACCTTCTCCTGTATCCTCACATGGTAGAGAGAGATCATCTCCCTCACATCTCTTCTTATAAGGGCACTAATCCCATTGTGGGGGGTGGGGCTCAACCCTCATGACCTAATTGCCTCCCACCTCTAAGTACCATCACATGGGGGATTAGGACTTCAACATATGAATTTGGGGGGACGCAAACATTCAATTCAGTACATACTACAGAGAAAGGGAAGCAGTGGTGAGGAAAAAGTTACATCGAATTCACCCACTAGGAATTTTACTTCCTGAGAGAAGTGGATAGAATCATCTTACATTCAGCAAACACCTAACTATAAGCCAGACATTGCGTTAGGAAAGCACTGGTTTCACCAAGATGAATAAAATATTTTCTGACATCAAATAAGGAGACGGACAATACAATGTGCTAAGTGCCATGATGGGGCTAAGTACAGAGCCAGCACTGGAGAGGGCGAGATCCCAGCTCTGACTGGGGGTTCCGAAAAGCTTTCAGAAGAGATGACATTCAAACTGGGTCTTAAATTTCACCAGCAGAGAATGGCCTTTCCAGTCAGCACCAACAGCATATGCCAAGGCAAAAATGAATGAAAAAGCATGGAGTGTTGGAGAATGATAACAAGTCCAGGGGCTAGAAAGTATATGAGTAGACTAGCAAGGTGTTATGCTAGAAGGATCCAATGTAGTCGGATGAAATCTCATGAATGCTTTTCTGAAGAGATCGGTCTTTTTGAGGCCAACCAGGGCATCCAATGGGCCTACAGGTTCCAAAGAGGTGCCCTAATAGCAGGGTGGGCCAAAAGGCCAAAGCTCTGGCCGCCTCCTCCATGCTCCACTCCACTTTGTATCTTTTATATATCTCTTTTATATTTTTGATTTGAAGGTAGGACCCAGCTGTTATTTTTAAGTTTTAAAATTGCTCACATAAGCCACTAAAAGTCATAAAATAGATCTTTGGTTAGGGAAGTTGAATGACCATATTTACATTTCAGAACACTGATTCTGGCTGCAGGACAGGAGGGAAGATTAGAGAAAGTAGACATGAAAGGCAGGAAAGCAATTAGTTGGACTGCAAATAGCCTATAGCGGGGATGACCAGGGGTCCAAACCGAGGTAGCGATAGTAGGAGTATGAACAGAAGTAGGAAGAGGGAACAGATTCTAGAGACATTTTGGAAACTGGATGAACAGCCATTTACCATTCCTACTACACCCGTAGTGGTTTTTGCCAGTGTTTGACAGGGCATAGCAGGCAGAAAACTGTACAGTCTCCCCTCCCTCCATTGGTGGACTGATGTAATTTCAGCTCTACTTCAGCTCCAAGGTATTAGTACCACAGGGAGGTAAGATAAAAGCCTCTGGCCACATTCCAAAGCTTCTAGGCTATTGAGGGCATTATGGCTTGTTGACTAATGTGACTTTGTGGAAAACCACATTGGATGTAGTGGCTTATGGATCATGGGAAAAAGTCACCAATACAGAGTATTCATTTGATTTATCAATTCCAGAAAACCGATGTGGTATTTTGTTGTCTCTTTTCATTTTCCATAAGTAATATTTCTCCCAACTCTAAAAACAGAAATTTGGAAAAATGGATTTAGTAGTATCTAAAGCAGTCCATAAATATGGTTCATTTTATCATCGTCGTTAAGCTACACTTGTTGATGTAACATCCTGTGATCTGACACTTTGCTAAGATTGATCCTTGCAGTGAGCTGGCCTTGAAAACAGGCAGAGTAGATTACTGACTCTATTGTGTTTTAAGACATGATGATAAGATGCTCAATCCTTATGCATCCAAGCATTCAGTAACTATCCACTAAACACCTACTTTGCCAAAGATCTTATGATAGGTAGGCACAGCGGAGTGCACCACGGATGTGGTCTTAGGCTAGGAGAGCTTTCGGGCAGGGGGGAAGACAAACATTAAACCATAAATTGCAGACTGAATTATTTGATCACTATTTTTGGTAACTGCTTTGAATAGGAAAGAAAAGCTACAAGAGAATCTAGGACAGGGGGCCTCGTATAGTCCCCATCTCCATAAGGAACTGACTTTTGGCTTGCAAGCCTAAGACCAGGAGGCTCCTTCTGCAGATAAATAGAGAAGAGAAATTCAGGCAGAGGAGAAAGTATACAGCGGGAGCACGTGTGTGGAACAGCGGGGAAAAGCCACTGTGGCTGGAGGGCAGAAATCAACAGGGAGAATGGCTAGATGTACAGATTTGTAGGCCGTGTTGAGGTTTGGTTTTAGCCTAAAGGCCAAAGGAACCCCTTCAATGGAATTTAAACAGAGGGTGAAATTATCAGATATATTTTTTAAGGACTCCTCCAACTTCTCAGCTAAAAATAGATTGGAATGGGGCCTAAGTGGATTTAGGGAAACCATGTAAGTAGCTCTGGTCGGAAACTTCCGGAAGTTTCTCGGTTGCAGACCCTGATACCAACAACTTGTGTTCTGGTGATAATTGTAACCAGAGCAGATTGCCTATACACTCACATCGAGCCTCAGACATGCTCGTCAGCAGGGTCTAGAATGTACTAGCATGTAATGTGCTGCTAGCTTTGATGACCTGTGCCTGGCCTTGTCTCCTGCCACGAGGCCACGGCCTCCCTGACCACAGCTGTGTTGGCCTGGACCACGTGCCGGCTACCCGTTCAGGGTTTTCTTTTTTTCCTCATTTGCTACACAAGACTGAAGCCTATTCCTGAAACCTGCGTCTGACCTCTGCCGAGCTTCACCAATCCCTGAATTCTGCAGTTGTTTACCACGCTGGATTGGCCTCCTAGAATAGCGCCGTCTTCCCAAATAGGGCCCTTTTCTTCCAGCTGCTTCCAGCTCAGCTGTGGATTCCCTCACCGGTTTCAGCTCTGCCCTCGATTGAGGTCTTCACCCGGGGCCCTCCCTCCCCTCTCCAAAAGTGCCTCTCTGGTGTGGCTGCCGGGCCTATGAAAATAAACTACAATAAGTAGCTTCCAGGGGTGAGGTATCTATCGAGAAGATCTTCCTTTGGCACAAGAGAGCTTTCTTAGTTCTTATTCTTATGAGATAGCAAGGTAAGTTTGTTTGTTTGTTTTTTAACAATTCCACTCAAAGTACCCTGCTGGTGTTGCAGAGGCCCTGCTGCGTATGGTTATCAAGAGGATCAGGATTGTGTTTAGGGCAATGAGTATCGTCAGCTTTGCAAGCTCAAATGTTTCCTCAAAAATATCTAAGTGCTAAGGTTTGTTTGCTTTTAACTGGCCTGCGTGTCTAACGCCCATGTTTCTCTGGATTCCTGCAGTAAAAAATGATACACCTCAGTGAAAAAAGATATTGGGATGTGGAAAGAAGTGTTATGAGTCAAGGAGCTATTGGCATTTAATCTTTAGCAGGTGTGCTATTAGATTTAATAAGCAATTCTGGGTATTCGGGTTGGTTTGTTTTTCTTTATGACAAGGCCTCTAAGCACATGAGCAAAATTTAAATGAAAATATGAAACATAATCCTAGCAGAAGACAACAAATAATTCTCCACCCTTACACTTTCTATACCCCTGAAAGGAAAAAGAGAGAAAAGTTTTCTCTGATTTGCTAGGATACATTTCTTGTTCTTTTGTTTTCTCCTTTTTCAATTCAGGCCCGATAGGCCCTTCTGTAGAAATTAACCAGCAATTCCTTTCCTGAGACTGAAATCTGAAACACATACATAAGTTTCAAGATAACATTTTTTAAAATCTGTGTTTGTAGTTCCTTTTTTAAACCCCTTTTTCCAAAAATAAAATTCTCAGGGTGACCAGAACAAGCACAGACTGGGTGAAAGACGTTTCTGCCAAGTTGTGAGATTGATGTGAATTAAAGTAGCTGAAACGTAAGCCCATGTTATTGTAATCTGGAGTGTTAACATGTGCCCTTCATCTAAGAAATGCAAAATATTTTCAAAACAAGCATCTGGTGACACTCAGCAGGGTCGTATCAGTACAGCTCTCCAGAGAAGGTAATGTGTTGTGCAGAGACTTTGGGATGTTTTGCTAAAATACTGACCTTATTTCTTAATGCAGCTCAGAATTCAAAATTCTTTGATGAACTCTTTTCATGTTTTATTCTGGTAACTTGACTGCTCCCCAAAATTCTAAAGAATCTTATTATCTTTTAAGCTAGAGGGGATAGTAAAATGATGGGCCTGAACGAATGGTGAGCTTCAGGTGTTTTGACTGAATAGCCTTTCACACTGTTTTGGAGTCGCCACTGGTACAATTAACCACTGGCTTTAGCACCTGGTACCCTGTCCTCAAAGTTTTTGGTTTTTTCTTTATATTTTATTTTTATTTATTTATTTATTTGAGCGAGAGACGGAGAGAGAGAGAGAGAAAGAGGCAGAAGGAGAGGGAGAAGCGGGCTCCCTGCTGAGCAGGGAGCCCAATGCGATGCGGGGCTCCATCCCAGGACCCTGGGATCATGACCTGAGCGGAAGGCAGACGCTTAACCAGCTGAGCCACGCTGTCCTCAGATTTGGGCTTTTCTATATCCTTTCCCCCATGTACTCTTAGAGTGTGTATTTCATAATCTGTAGATTAGTTTAATTTTTCTGCAATGATGAAAACATCAGAGAGCTTCAGCGACTTGAGCTGCCCGTTGCAAATTGCAACTCCCAGCTCTACTTAAGCAGAAATAAATAAGCCCCAAAAGGAAAGGTGAGTAGGAGCCTCCAAGAGATCCAATGGCAAAGCCTCTGTGGGAATTGTGGAAGAACAATGTTATTTCTGCTCACCAGATATATGAGCACAGTAGAAGAGAAACCAAAATCTGAGGCTGGACAAAAACATGTAACAGAGGCTTTGACTTCTCATATCGAAATTGGTCAGAAGGTGAACCAACTGTTCTCTTTAAATTATTTCCAAGAGCGCTTCCCACTTAACAGTACATCCTTCATTCAGTTGATCTTTTGTCTTTTTTTGTGTGTGTCTTCTATTCCTTTTATTTCCTTTGGGGTTTTTCTGTTTGTTTCAACTTTTTACATAGATGCTTAGCTTCTGGGTCTCATCATTTCTCAAACTTCAACTGGCTATTTTGGTTTCTTTGTATTCAGTAGGTAATTCGTAGGCATCTAATATCTCCTAGCTACATTTTATTTTTTTTTTTTCTAGCTACATTTTTTTTTTAAGATTTTATTTATTTATTTGGCAGAGAGAGAGACACAGCAAGAGAGGGAACACAAGCAGGGGGAGTGAGAGAGGGAGAAGCAGGCTTCCCGCTGAGCAGAGAGCCTGATGCAGGGCTTGATCCCAGGACCCTGAGATCATGACCTGAGCCGAAGGCAGACGCCTAACGACTGAGCCACCCAGGCGCCCCCCCTAGCTACATTTTTAACACCGATACCAATAGTAGGATCTAGCTATGTTCTTTTCTTTTCTTTTTTTTTAAATTTAGTTCACCATCCAGCTCCATCTCCCTCTGTTATTCTGAGCCGGCTCAAATCCCTGACTCATCTTTCACTGCATGCTGCCTACCTTCACCAAGGGAAAAAAGAAGACCCATCTCTGAAAGTGAGGGGGATGTTTAAAAGTTCTCCATTGGGGGGTGCCTGGGGGGCTCAGTCAGTTGAGTGTCTGACTTCAGCTCAAGGCATGATCTCAGAGTCCTGGGATCTGCTGGCTCAGCAGGGAGTCTGCTTCTCCCTCTCCCTCCCCCTCTGCCCCATCCCCCACTCATGCTCTCTCTCTGTCTCTCTCTTTCTCAAATAAATGAATGAACTCTTAAAAGAAAAAAGTTCTCCATTGGCCCAATTTCTGTGAATTCATAGTCCAAACGTATATACATAAATGAAAGCTGAACGATTATCTCATAAATACTGGAGAACATAGTTGATGAAGGGCAATATGTACTTGTGTGCTTAATTATCTTTATGATTAACAGAAAACACCTCCTGACTTTCATAGGACAGAAACATTTTTAGTTCACCAAAACAAAGGGAGATTAAGTTTTTGTGCAGACAAATGTTTTCTGGCCTAAAGGGACACACTTTAAGGAAAAGAACACAAATTCACAAATATAAAATTAGAAACCAAAGGGAATATATGCGTGGAAAGAGAAAATACAAAATACAGAAAATAGACACCCCACAAATACAAAAAATACACAATACAGAAAAATAGCATAATATTTTATAATTGCCTGATAAATCTCTCTAATAAACTTTTTCCTTCTTTTTTTGTTTCTATTCTGAAAAAAATATACAAAATTGATTGTAACACAAGAGGAATTAAAATAGTTTTAAGTTGTTGCTACTTTGTACAGAGCTACATGATGCATAATCAAATCACCCTTACGCTACATCAACTAAGTTGATGAATATGTGTAGGTACTTTGCCATCCAAGCACTTATTTTTCAGTCTGTATTTCTGCATTGTTGGCAATTTTGTCTACGATTTCATCTGGAACTGCACAACGTTCTAAGGACAAGATATGTCAGATACTCTATGAGGTGATCTGACGTATTGGAAGCCAGTAAGCAGTACATCAAGAGGCTCATTCTCTGTAATATTTCTAAAGTCTGTGACTTATAAATACAGGAATTCTTGGACCAAATTTTATTTTGTGTGATTCTCAACCAAAAAAGGAAAAAATACGATGCATTTATAATTGTACACTCTTCATTAATAAATATATTCCTGACAGGAGGGAGCAACCATTTCAATTAGGTAATAATGTGAGGTAGATGCTCTGGTTACAATTCTACACTTCTGATGTTTAGAAGTATTTGCCACCACTAGCTTCTGGCTTCCTATTTTTAAAATCTTTTCCTCTTCTGTTATCCACCTACTTCAGTGCCTGGCATTATAGGACACATTCGTATGACAATATGACTTCTGATCTTGCATCTTCATGTCATAATGCCAGGTGGGCAGGAGAAGTTTCCAGGAAGCAATTCTTTCAAAGGGGTGGCTAATTATACAGGGAAGTGACTGTCATGACCAAATTCCCAAAATGCCTGACACCCCAGGAAACGTGAGGTGAAGTCTGCATGGGGACAGGAGACTTAACCAATTATAGATAAGTTTGCAAATTTTACAAATCATCTGACCATGTGAACACATTGCTGGGGTCGTTCCCAGGGCCTTGGAAGGGGCACGCAAGGAAGAGCCTCCTTTGGCTTCACAGTTAAGTTACTTCAGCCTCTAACATCGTTGATCTTTTAAAGCAGAGCAGTTAGACTTCCAGTTTCTAGCGCAATGTGGCTTAGAAGCTGCCACTCCATCCTAACAACAAGTAAAAAGCTAAACAAGCTGAAAAAATCATCAAGTCTTCTTACATTCATCAGAGAAATGAGATCACCAGGCAAACTGCTATCCCCCTAGAAAAACAGACAGACAGATACAGAGAATCGCAACTCAACAGAGCAGAAACCTATAAGCACAAACCCTCACAGGAACAAGAAGAAAACCTGAATTGCAATTGACAAATTCCTGGAGTCTCAGTGTGGACAAGTCTGAGAGTTAAAAGTCTCTGAGAGACCCATTCAGGGGAGGGGGGGCACATATTTGTGAGCTTTCTCTCCAGGAGCTCTACCAGGTTCTCACAGTTGATATCAGAGAAAAGTCCCCTCATGCTTCCTGCAGGGATAAAGGGGAAAAGAACCATTTGAAATATGCCGGGGTATTCTGTTCTTAACAAAGTCTGCCCCCAAGAGAAATGATTTTACCAGAGCCTAACCTGCTGGGGTTGTTTTATCAGAGTCTACCTGACCTGAGGGCAAGGAAACACATAACCTCAGCCCCCTCTAGCCATCCCTTCCCGCCACTGAGAAGTAGTGGTGAAGTTCAGACTGAGACCTAATCATAGGACCAACCAGCGCTTCCCCTCTCCCCATACCTTACCACTATATTACTAAAAGTCTAATTACCATGGTTCCTTTTACTAAATACATCATGTCCACTTTTTGACAAAAAATATCAAGTCATACTAAAAAGCGAAAACACAGTTTGAAGAGCCTGAACAGTATCAGAATCAGAGTCAGAAATGGCAAGAGTGTTAGAAATATCAGACCAAGAATTTTAATAACTAAGATTAATGTGCTAAAGCTTTAACAGGAAAAGTAGACAACATATAAGAGCAGATGAATAATGTTAGCCGAGAGATGGAAATTCTAAAACACAACAAAAAAAATGCTTGAGGTCAAAAGTCATTTTAACAGCTATGAAGAATGATTTGGTAGACTGGACATGGTGGAAGAAAGAATCTCTGAGCTTGAAGATATGACAGTAGAAGCTTCCCAAACTGAAATGCAAAGAGAAAAAGACTGAAGAAAAAAAAAAGAACAAAATATCCAGAACTGTGGAACAGTTACAAAAGGTGCAATGTATGCATAATGGGAATACTAGAAGGAAAAGAAAGAGAGAGAGAGGAGGGAGGGAAGAAGGGAGGGAGGGAGAAAAGGAAGGAAGGAAGGAAAGCAATTTTATGCAATGAGAATTTCCCTAAATTAATGTCTGACACAGTCACCAAGATAGACAACTTCTGAGCTATAAAATGCATCTTAACATATTTGTAAAAATATAAATCATGGAGTGCCTGGGTTGCTCAGCCAGTTAAGCACAGGACTCTTGATTTCAGCTCAGGTCATGGTCTCAGGGTAATAAGATCAAGCCCCATGTTAGGCTTTGCACTCAACATGGAGTCTGCTTGTCTCTCTCCCACTGCTCCAACCCCCACTCACGCTTGTGCTCTCTCTCACTCTCTCAAATAAATAAATAAAATCTAAAAATCTAAAAATTTAAAAATTTAAATATATATATATATATATATATCACAAAATGTTTGCTCTCAGACTGCAATGGACTTAAACTCAGAAACAATAACACAAAGATAGCTGGGAAAATCTCAAAATACAAGAGGATTAAACACCACAATTCTGAATATACATAGGTCAAAGAAGATATTCAAGAAAAATTAAGAAGTATTCTGAACTAAATGAAAATGAGAATAGGGGCGCCTGGATGGCTCAGTCAGATGAGTGTCCAACTCTTGGTTTTGGCTCAGGTTATGATCTCAGGGTTGTGAGATTAAGCTCCATGCTCAGCACCAATGCATAAGAGATTCTCTCCTTCCCCCTCTGCCCCTCCCCCTGCTCATGCTTTCTCTCTCTCAAATACATAAGTAAATAAACAAATAAAATCTTTAAAAAATAATCAAAGAAAATGAAAATAAAACTTATTAAAATTTGTGGGTGCAATAAAAGCAGTGCAAAGGGAAATTTATATCATTGAATGCATAGTTAGGAAAGAAAAAAGATCTAAAATCAATTGTCAAAGTTTCACTAGGAAGCTAGAGAAAGAAGAGCAAATCAAATCCAAAGTAAGCAGAAAAAAAGAAATAAGAATCAGAGCAGAAATCAATGAAATTGAAAAACAGGAAATCAATACAGAATATCAATGAAACCAAAGCTGTTTTTTTTAAAAAAATCAGTAAAATCAATAAGCCTCTAACAAGGCTAAGAAAAAGAGAGAGGAGACTCAAATTAGTCTTATTAGAAATGAAAGAGGAGACATCAGCACAAATCCTATAGACTTAAGATGACCTTGAATTTGGTGATGACTTTTTAGATACAGCTCTGAAAGCATGATCCATAAAAGAAATAATATATAAGCTGAACTTCATGAAAATTAAAATATCTGGGGGTGCCTGAGTGGCTTAGTCAGTTAAGTGTCTGTCTTCAGCTCAGATAATGATCCCAGGGTCCTAGGAGAGAGCCCCATGTCGGTCTCCCTGCTCAGTGGGGAGCCTGCTTCTCCCTTTCCCCTCTGCTCCTGCTCTCTCTCATGCTATCTCTCTCTCTCTCAAATAAATAAACAAAATCTTTAAAAAAAATTAAAAACTCTGCTCTATGAAAGACACTGTCAAGAGGATAAGAAGCCACAGACTGGGAGAAAATATTTGCAAAAGACACATCTGATAAAGGACTGTAATCCAAAATACACGAAGAACTCTTAAAACTCACCAGTAAGAAAACAAACAACCAGATTAAAAAATGGGCAAAAGGCCTGAACAGAGACCTCACCAAAAAGATATACAGATGACAAATAAGCATATGAAAAGATTCTCCACGTCATATGTCATCAAGGAGTTACAAATTAAAACAGCAATGAAATACCACTATATACCTATTAGAATGGCCAAAATCCAAAACCCTGATACCACCAAATGCTGGGGAGAACATGGAACCCTATTCATTGTTGATGGGAATGCAAAATGGTACAGCCACTTTGGAAAACAGTTTTGTGGTCTCTTACAAAATTAAATATACTCTTACCATACAATCTAGCAATTGTACTTCTTGGTATTTTCCCAAAAAAGTTGAAAACTTACGTCCACACAAAACCTGCACATGGATATTTATAGCAGCTTTATTCAGAACTGGCAAAACTTGGAAACAACCAAGATGTCCTTCAGTAGGTAAATGGATAAATATATTGTGGTACATCCAGACAATGGAATATTATTCAGGGCTAAAAACCAAGTAGCTACCAGGCCATGAAAAGACAGACTTAAATGCATATTACTAAATGAAAGAAGCCAATCTGAAAAGCCTTTATATTGTGACTCCAACTATTTGACATTCTGGAAAAAGTAGAAGTATGGGGACAATAAAAAGATTGTTGGTTGCCAGGGGTTGGAGGAAGGAAGCAATAAGGAGGCAGGGCACAGAGGATTTTAATGCAACTACTCTATATGATACTATAATGGTATATATGTCATTGTGAAACTGTCCAAACCCATAGAATGTACAACACCAAGAGCGAGCCCTAATATACTCAATGAACTTCCAATGATAATGATATGTCAATGTAGGTTTATCAGTTGTAACAAAAAATCCCCTCTGGTGGAGGATGTTGATAATGAGGGAGTCTATGCGTGTGTGGGGCAGGGGATATATGAGGAATCTCTACACCATTCTCTCAATTTTGCCATTAACCTAAAATTTCTCTAAAATACAAAATCTATTTAAAAATAAATATATAAAACGGTTTTTTTTAAAAAGTGGTTGCTTGGAATTATTATAGATAAAATTATACCTATTGGCCATGGGAATTAAAGTCGTTTGCTCTGCATTAGGGACTTAAGCATATTTGCAATAATATTGGAAAACATGGCAAAGATAATGAAAAGGGTTTTCAGTCATATGCCAAAACAGCTATCTTTTGTTTTGTCAAATAATAGCTCTTTTTATCTCCTACTTCATTCCATCGGCTTCCTCCACTTAGCAACAAGAAATACAGCAGTAATTTTATTTATCCACATGCCTTTCCTTAAAAATCTTCCTTTTCTATAATTTTGTTATTTAAAACATAGGATGGTATTTGCCAATACAACTACTTTCAATTATCTAAGGCCAGACTGATATTTACATTAAATTTTTACAGTTGGACAAAAGACCAAAGAAATACGAATTTGTGAAGAAAGCTAAAATAACTGAATTAGCTAAAATAGCTACCTATTTAATTATATTTCATCGTGATACTACATAGTAACTTAAACTTTTTTTTTCTGTTGTCCATTCATTAATTCAACAACTACTCGCTATACATGGAACCTGAAGCTTGGTGGGCCATAATTCAAATAAACAAGTTTTTATTATAACAGCAAACCATGATCAGTGCCATGAAGAAAATGTCTGGAGGATTTAATAACAGGAAGATCTGACCCAGTTCTTTTTTGGGGAGGTGGAGGGTTAAGGGATGAGTAGGAGGGAGAAGGTTTCACTGAACAAATGGCATTTGACTTGAGCCTGGAGTTTGAAGAATTATAAACAAGGTTAAAAGGCAGAAATGAACAGGTAGAGGGCATAGTCTGTGAGAAGGTCTTAAGAAAGCTAGAAGCATTGGGGTACCTGGGTGGCTCAGTTGGCTAAGCGACCAACTCCTGATTTTCATTCAGGTCATGATCTCAGGGTCATGAGATCAAGCCCCATGCCCACCGAGCTCCAGCTCTGTGCTGAATGCAGAGTCTGCTTGTCCCTCTCCCTCCCACCCCTTTGCATGCTCTGTCTCTCTCAAGTAAATAAATAAAATCTTTAATGAAAAAAGAAAGGAGCATTGTCACTTAAAGGACTAGAGTGATACTTCTCTAAGTACATCATTTTTATCACTTTGACTTTTGAACAATGTTATTTTTTAATATTCATAAAATAATATATTTTATTCCTAAAAAAAATACAAACTAAAGCAAATGAACCTTATTATATTTCAAAAGAATAACATAACCACATTTGAGGTGGGAGAGTGGGGGAGAGAATCAGGAAGAGGTAGTCAAGTCATTTTTGAGCACAGCATTTTAACACTATAACTTCATCCTAAAAGGAAAGAAGTGTATGAACATACAATTTTTAATATAATAAGAATCTGTGTGTGTTTGTTAGCACTATCTGCTGAGAAAGATCAGTCCCTGATAGCAGTAAGAACGATTAATGCCCAAATTTTGGCTTCTAAACATATTTTCTATTAAAAGAAATCAAGGCTCCTTGGAGAAATGGCTGATATCAGCCTGAAGCAGAGAAAATATAAGAGGAACCTCAAACATCTTGCCACACCACCATATGAAAGCAGTTCAAAAATAGTGGGGATGCCAAAAGAGCACAGGAACCTATTTGAAAAGGTTCTTACCTAGCCAAATCTGGGACAATTTCAGCAAGAAAATAATTATATTAATAAATTAAAACCCATTAAAAAAATAAGAATCCATGAATTCATACTAATATAGAAAGTATAGGAATGAATAAGTGAAGGAGTGAGTGGATGAATGAATGCGGGATAGAAAAAGCTTTTATTTTATTTTTTTATTTTTTTTAGAGAGAGCACATGTGGGCACATGTGCGAGCCGGTGGGTGGGGGGAGGGCAGAGGGAGAGAGAGAATCTTAAGCATGTTCCAAGCCTAGCGAGGAGCCTGACTTGGGGCTCAGTCTCACAACCCTGAGATCATGAGCTGAAATCAAGAGTCAGACACTTAACTGACTGAGCCACCCAGGCACCCCAGAAAAAAACTTTTATATAACAAATATCATAATAATTGATTTGGGCAAAAATCGTCAGTGGATACTTAAACTAGTAGGCAAAAGTTTGGTGAAGAATCAGAGATCTACATACTCTTACAAAATATTATCTCCCAATAAAATATTTATTAATTAAATATTGAAAAACAGAGACTTTACAATGGAGAAAACTTTAACCAAGTGATCGAAGTTAACATCACTGGTATTAAGACAAATCACTATCATGTGCCTCATGATACAGTGCACTGAGAAGTATACAACATCACTTTTGTGGTATTCCTGACAAAAAACTTCAGACTAATCATGAGGAAACATCAAACAGACCCAAACTGAGGGACATTCTACAAAAATAACTGGCCTCTATTCTTCAAATATGTCAAAGATATGAAAAACAAAAGCAGACTGAAGATCTTTTCCAGATTAAATGAGACTTCATCTCCTACAACTCTTCTGACTCAGGTCCAGCCCCATGATCTCCTTGCTTTTCCTCATACACACCAGACATGCTCCTTCCTTAGAGATTTTGTACTTGCTGTTTCCTCTGCCTGGACATTCTTTGCCCAAATACCTACAGAGATGGCTCTCTTCCTTCCCACCTCTGCTCAAATGCCATCTTGTCACCAAGAATTCTCCCCCCCACCCCCACCCCTCACTGGGATTCTTTTGGATAAACCTATATAAAACAGCTAGCTCCTCACCATAGTCATGATTCCACTCCCCCTTCCCCAATATATTTTTCTCTGTAGTACTCCTCACCAACCAACAGTTGTATATTTACTATTTAGTGACTGTCTCTATGTCCTCACCACCACTAGAATATAAGTTTCGTAAGAGCAAGAATATTGCTCTGTCTGCTGCTATGTTTCCCTGGGCAACTACAACAGTACCTGGCATGTAGGCATTCATTAAATTCTTGTTGACTGGGTGCATTAATATTGTAATTGCATTATCTTTAATCTTTTGTTTGACATCTATAAATTGATAAAGGTTTCCTGACGTATTGGAAGTGATTTTTAAATGGAAGTATTTACATTAAATTTCCTTTTTTCATATTTTTATGTGCTTTTTTTTTTTTAAAGATAGTGAGCAGGTGTGGGTGTGAGAGGGAGGGGGGGATGTGGGGGATGGAGGAGGAGTGAGAGGGTCAGAGTGAGAGGAAGAGAATCTTAAGCAGGCTCCCCTCCCTGAGATCATGACCTGAGCCAAAATCAAGAGTCGGTCACTTAACCAGGTGCCCCCTTATGTGCTTTGTTTTAAAGTGACTTGTCATTGTCCATTCTTGCCCCCCCCATCCTTACCCCATTAGTTATTGAATTTTAAATGTGACAATACTCTGATCAATATATCCAAAGTGTCATGCTATTTCCTCTACTTTGTTATCTCAAGATTTGTACAACCTGAGGAGGGGAAGAAGGATCAGATCTGGCGCTAAAACATACAGTAGCTATTTTCCTAGCAGTTTTGGAAGGAAACAGTAATTTTAAAAGGTAGAGGATAGGAGGAAAGAAAAGAAAAATGGGTCTTCCTGGAAGCCTTATTTTCTAATCCTGATTCTTGGGTTACTCAGAGAGTACATGGCATTTTATAGCTGCTGCTCTTATAATGTCCTTCTCCATTATCGTGATGATTGAGAGGCATAATTTGATTACCTGCAGTTCATTGTTAAGGATGCATAGTCATTATCACAATATATAACTGAATTAATAGAGCCAGAATTTGTCCAAAATAGCTACCAGTATTGTTCAGTCTCCAGCCCCTGATTGTATACTACTGGTCACTCCTGGTTCCTAACTGGTATAATAGAAACTTCTTGCTGTGATGCCATTTCCTCACACCATCCTGCTGGGCCAGCCTCATTGTTTTTACAGAAAGAAAGTTGCTCCGGAAGTTGTAGAGATTCTTTGTTGCTTAAAAAAAATTACAATATGACCAATGTGAGGTTGTGCAATCACTTAAAAGAACCAAAGAATCAAAAATAAGAGTAAATCCTGAGAGGGTGTATTTGACAAGATTTTAAGAACATACAAGAAGCAAATCTGAGAAATTATAGAGGGAAGATGATTTTAATCTTCCAACTGGGAGTGGAGGAAGGAAAATGAAGAATAGTAGATGGCAAAAGGACTCACATTTGGGTGGTTAGTTCGTTAACTTGGAATGGACAAGGTTGAGATTAAATAGATACAGTGAGGCAGGGATGTTACTCCAGCTCATTTTCAGTCTTCCCCATTTTTGATTAACCTCACCGAATTGCCGTATATCCCTCTGCTATGCTTCATGACCTAAGTACTTAAAATATCTTTCAGTTGTTACCACTTCCTGAAGTGGGTCATGACACTGCATATCCCAAGACTACCAAATGCAGTGTCAGGACCCAACAAATGTTTGCCATAGGTATTTTTAATACTAAAAAAATTTACCATTTCACCAAAAACACTATAATCTACTCTTGTATTCATAGATCATCCTGCAAGATATACAACCCCTTTCCAGAGTACCTGAAGGAAAGTGCTCTACTTTTTCCCCTTTGATGCTCTTCCCTCTTCCTTCACAGACTTAATGAAGACATCTGCCTGACAATATTCAGCTTGTCAAATTAGACAATGAACAGCCCAATCTTCCTTGTCATCTGCAAAAAAAAAAAGGAAACCCAAAAGGATGTCAGAAATCCATACACTTTATCTTGCCCTCAGCCTAATTATAAGAAGAATGATGGATGCTGAATGGTTTTACAAGTCTCTTAATTTTGATGCTCCCTCTTGAAAAATGAATCTTTGTTACTACTGAAACCTATGAACAGCATGCATAAAACAGAGAAAGAAATTGCTTAAAAGTGGATGGTAAAATATGTGGCTTTTTCACCTATTCAAATTCTTGATCCAATATGCTGAAAAGTCTGCCTATTAAAGTATAGAAAGAAAGTTGAACAGAAAAGAAGGTTCCCTAAAGGGTTTGAAAATCAATTCCAAGTTTCCACAAAGAACTAGACTTACAGATGACATGTACTGTGATTACACACTCTTATCTGTTGTCCACGTAGCCCTCTTGTCTTTACCCCCATTCAAATTTATTCCCTCTCTTCTCTCCTCCTTTTCCACAACACTTGAACAGCAGCTCTATATCTAATGTAAAAAACAGACACCATCTTTTGTGCCACTTGGGAATCACTTGTTTGTGTTTATTATAAATTCTTGTTAGGCAGACATATTTGGAATGTGTTATTTAGACTTATTTCCTATGACAAATAAGTATGAAATGGGTATTATTTGAGATGTCCCTATGACATTTCAAAAGAGGAGCAACTCAATCCAAAACACTAGTTCCTTTATGGATATTAGTCTTCATTGGCTGCCTAATCCATACACCCTTCCCCTGCTTTTCTTTTCTTTCTTTTTTTTTTAAGATTTTATTTATTTATTTTAAGTAAACTCTATACCCACCGTGGAGTTTGAACTCACAACCCTGAGTTTAGGAGTCACATGCTTTACCAACTGAGCCAAAAAGTTTCCTGATTTTCTTTTAGAAAACTACCTTATCCCTATTGTCTGTGGTCATGGTAGAAGGGCAGTTGCTTGTCTTTGGAGGCAGGAGGACCCAGGTCCTTTTTCTGGTAGACCCAAAGGTTGGATGTGTGACAACCTCAGCCAACCAAGTTATCTCTCCTGGAACTATGAATCTTGAGTGAGTGATGCAAGAATGAAGAAAATACTGTAGAGATGATTTTGTTTCAGTGGCTTCAAAAAAGAAGAGGTGTGCTGACTAGACTAGGCATCTCTCACCATGTGGTGGTTGCTGTCCTTCCTACTTCCTGGTCCTCTCAAGCTCCCTTTGCTCCTCTCTGTTCCCAAGCCTGGCCTTACAGCCTTGTAGCCTATTATCCCTACATACACAAGCACTATATCCATTCCTATCCCTGCCACCATAGTCTTCCACTCTCTCCTTTTTTTTTTTTAGATTTTTTTATTTTGTATTTATTTGAGACAGAGAGAGAGCACAAGTGGGGGTGGGGGAGGGGCAGAGGGAGAAGCAGGCTCCTCACTGAGCAGCTGAGTAGGGAGCCCAACTCGGGGCTCAATCCCAGGACCCTGGGGTCATGACCTGAGCCAAAGGCAGATGCTTACCTGAGGTGCCCGAACTCTCTTTTTTTTTTTTTTTTAAGATTTTATTTATTTATTTGACAGAGAGAGATAGCGAGAGAGGGAACACAAGCAGGGGGAGTGGGAGAGGGAGAAGCAGGCTTCCCGCCGAGCAAGGAGCCCGATGCGGGGCTCGATCCCAGGACCCTGGGATCATGACCTGAGCCGAAGGCAGACGCTCAATGACTGAGCCACCCAGGCGCCCCCCAAACTCTCTTTTGTTTAAAATAATAGCAGCAGTTTCTATTGACCACAATTAAGGAAATTGATAGAATACCCGAGAGATAGAAGTGAATATTCAAAACATAATTTGTAAACTATTTCTGATTTCAATGGAAATACGTGTGAGAGAAAAATTTGATAGGGTGTTTCTCTACTATATAAAGAAATAGACCTCACAACTTGCAAGAAAAACATTTTTAGACTTTTCCCTTTTAAATACTTTCAGCATGTTTTGGGAAAATGATAGCCAGATTTTTAAAAGAAAAAGGTGCAGTTATTGATGTGAGAGACTGTCCCTCCACTTTAGGACAGAGTTAGACGGATATTAATAGATAAAACCCGGGGTTTTAAACTTGGCATATTGTGAAACCTGAAACATTTAAAAATTTTGGTAGGCTAGGGGCACCTGGGTGGCTGTCACTTAAACATCCAACTCTTGGTTTCCGTTTAGGTCATGATCCATGGTCATGAGATTGAGCCCTACCACAGACTCCTCACTCAACAGGAAGTCAGCTTGAGATTCTCTCTCCCTCTCCTTCTGCCCCTGCCCCTGCTTGCATGCACGTGCATGCTCTTGTTCTCTCTCTCTCAAATAAATAAATAAATCTTTAAAAAAAATTTGTTTTTGCTAGGTTAGGGAGAGCTCTGGGTAAAAGACCAAATGATCAGAGTAATGACAGTGAAGTAAGTGGATGCAACAGAGGACATGTCATCAGTGGTCCCAATTAATACTTCTGTTGACAGGCAGCTGAGTCATGACATGCAGTGAGTGAAGAACTGTGAATGAATAGAGAGAAACCCATGGATGAAAGATCACATAAGAAATCAAAATGGTACACTCATAGACAAAGTCGGATAATGACTCTATTTGGTTAATATCAGTAATACACTTCACTAGGTATCACTAATTTTATTGGGAATTTACCTTTGGTATATGTTTCTATTATGTTAAATTTTCTTAATATTATAGAAAAAACCCTCAAGGACTGTGAGCTCTAGGAGCGCCTGTGTGGCTCAGTCGGTTAAGCATCTGCCTTCAGCTCAGGTCATGATTCCAGGATCCTGGGATCGAGTCCCACATCGAGCTCCCTGCTCGGCGGGGAGTCTACTTCTCCCTCTTCCTCTGCCTGACACTCCCTCTGCTTGTGCTCTCTCTCTCTCTGTCACATCTTTAAAAAAAAAAAAAAAGATTGTGAATTCTGCGATATGGTAATTTACCATACTATGGGCAACACAGGGCTTGGACTGAATGGGTCCATGTGTGATGTGTGTGTGTGGGAGACAAGCATAAGTATACAGAAGAACAAGGGGGTGGGGGGAATGGATGGAAATTCAAGCTTGTATTGCCTGAACCAAGCTTCATGCTGGAAAGAAATGGAAGCCAACATAAAGATTGCAAACACTTAAGGAGTATTGGGAAAGAAAAACATAACAGGATTTTTATAAGAGCTCGGGGAGACATACATGTTAAAGAGAAAGAAGAGCCAGCAAAATATAAAAGTATAAAATATCCTTCGTCACTGAAGGAGCAAGAGAACTAAAAGAATACATTATAATTGCAGTAAAGAGAGATTCAGGAAAAGGCTGCACACATGTCAAGGAAATTGCTGAGAAAGAAAAGGCCCTCAAATCGAGTCATACATAAACATATAATGACATTGCTAATTTTTTCCCGATTTTTAATTAAAAGACATTCATCGTTCAATTTGATGAAATTCTGAAAAGCATTTGGAAGATACCAAGGATCTATTGATGACAGTTCACCACAACAGAACTATTTCTGGAGAACATGCTGAAAAGACGTGTGTCAATTTTAGTGGCAAGAGTTACAGAGCCAGGGACGTGGAGACCTGTTACCATCCAAAGGTGTGGGCTTGACCAGCATGAAAGAAACAAAAAGAGCTGAGTCCAAAGTCAATCCTAGGGGCAGTTCTATATAACTGTGATTTGTTTCGTTATTGTACATTGTACATGGCAAGAAAAGCACTTTGGAGTCAGAGAAGCTTGAGTTCAAGGCGCCTGGTGGCTCAATTGGTTAAAGTGTCTGCCTTGGGTTCAAATCATGATCCGAGAGTCCTGGGATGGAGACCCACATCAGGCTCCTTGCTCAGCAGGGAGCCTGCTTCTCCCTCTGCCCCCTGCTCGTGCTCTCTCTCGCTATCTCTCTCTCTCTCTCTCAAATAACTAAGTAAAACCTTAAAAAAAAAAAAAAAGAATAAACTTGTGTTAAAACCTGAGCTCCATTAAGCTCTTTCAGCTGCAGACAGCTTTAGTACTCTCATCTGTAAAAGGTGTGTTTGATAGTGTATATATAGGGCTGATAAAGTGTTTAATACTGGAGTTATTTTTTAATACCTGAACTGATGTAGTAAGAGTTTAGAAGTTCCAGCTTGCTGTCTTCCTCCTTTCCTTGCCCCTACCACCATACTACCACCAGAAAACAAACAAATAAGGCAGAGCCTTCCCATGGATACTCAAATTGAAATCTGAAAATCCTGTTTTAGATGAATCCATCTGGCTAACGACTGTGTACTATTTTAAAAACTTAAAAATACTGAAAGATAACACATTCAGTCTGTCAGTTGCTTCTACCTCAGCGGACATATGTATGTACTCTCTTGGCCGAGAGTGTCTTTTAATGGAGCCAGAAGGTCCATGAAAGTCCCGAATCCATTTGCAGTGCTGAAAGAGATGCATCATCCTGCGAAGGAAAAGGGGAACCTGGGGGCACGGACAGCTTTGATCTCCCTTATGGTTATTTCCTAGGGACTAACTCAGAGAGATTGGGAAATATTATTTGGGGTGGGGGAGATATCCGTTTGATATTCAACAGTTATGACTTTCTAGAGTGCCATGAGGGTAAAATATAAAAGCCTTTATTAATATTCAAGCATTTGTAATACATTTTTGTTTATACATCACCTTTATTCCCAGAGCTCTTGGGACTTTGCAGACACATTACAATTCAGACTCAATTTATCTTCATGAGTGTGTCACTAAAGTGTGTAAGGAGGCGGTATAATTCTATTATCTCCAGATTTCAGATACAGAAAAAAAAAAAGCAGAGACAGATAAAGTAATTTATCTATGGCCTCACTACATGTAAGTAGTTGAGCAGGAAATAGAACCAGTCATGTAATAGATACCTCTCCTGTCAGATAAGGACACCAGCGTCCCATCCCAGCTGGGACCTGACTTTTTCTGAACCCTTAGTACCAATGGGTGAAAGGATGAGAAGATGGGATCCTACTCAAGGAAATAAAAATAAATAGTTCGGTCTCCAACACATCATTGCAGATATAATTGTTACGGATTTGGTCACTGTAAGTAAGGCAGGAGTTGAGGCTAAAGTTCGGAGTAGCTTTCTGTCCATTAGATGAGCATTTGTGTATCCTATAAAGCCTGGGAGGCCCCTCCTTTGCTAACCTTCCCACCAAACCCTTCTCTTTTTTTAAATTTTTTAAATTATTTTTTTTAACTCTAATATAGTTAACACACAGTGTTCTATTAATTTCAGGAACAACATAGTGATTCAACAATTCTCTACATTACTCAGTGTTCATCATGAGAAGTGTACTCTTTAATCCCCATCATCTAATTCACCCACTCTCCCCCACGACCTCTCTGGTAACCATCACTTTGTTCTCTATAGGTAGAAGAATGTTTCTCGGTTTGTCCCACCAAACCCTTCTTTAACTGGCTTCGTCCCAAGTGTTGTTAAGCAAGTCCCTTTGCAACTCCGGCACAGCTGAATGGGTCCTGAATCTTCACCTAACATCTCCACCTGCCAAACCAGAATCACACTGCAGCCACTCTTTAAGGTAAGAATTAGAACATACAGACCTCTGGCACTGAGCCGGTTCTGAGGCAAGACTTTTACTTTTGCTTTTCCAGCAGTTATTTTCATTTCAGAGGTCACTGTTCAGAAGAAAACAAAGGAAAACCTAGCACGAATATTTTCATGTAAGGATAATAAACAAGCACTCATTCATTATTTTTGTTTATAAAAGTCTACTTCCTTTATTTCTTGAGAAAAATGAAATAAGATGGTAGAAAAATTATTAAAATGGAATGTTTAAGATTAAATGGGTAAGATAACTTATTTGGCTTAAAGGTATTGAAAGATGTTGTAAAGCCTCGAATCAAAGTCTTTCTTAATTGCTTGTGATTGTGACCAGCTTGAATTGAGGTAAGAAAAACTGCATTCAAAAATCTGAGTGGCTTAAATACAATCTCTTCCCTCTGGCACTTAAAGCAAACCAAAATAAAGTCCCCATCTATTTTTTTTTTTCCAGTTTCATGGAGAAATAATAGACATATATCACTGTATAAGTTGAAGGTATACAGTATGATGGTTTGATTTACATCTATTGTGAAATCATTACTGCTGTAAGTTTAGTTAATATCCATCATCTTGTATAGATACAATAAAAAGAAAAGAAATATCCACTGCACTCAACCTATTCATTCTACTCCACTCGCCGAACCCCAGCAACCACTGATGTTTTTACTCTTAACATAGTTTTGCCTTTTCCAGAATGTCATATAGTTGGAATCATACACTATGTAGGCTTTTCAGATTGGCTTCTTTCCCTTAGTAATATGTATTTAAGATTCTTCCATGTCTTTTCGTGGCTTGTTAACTATTTTCTTTTTCGCGCCAAATAATATTCCATTGTCTGGATGTACCACAGTTTATTTACCCATTTATCTACTAAAAGACATCTTAGTTGCTTCCAAGTTTCGCCGATTCTGAATAAAGCTGCTATAAACATCCATGTGCAGGTTTTTGTGGGGACATAAGTTTCCCACTTCATTGGGTAATAGTAAGGAGCATGACTGCTAGATCATGGTAAGAGCATGTTTAGTTTTGTAAGAAACCACCAAAGTGTCTGTATCATTTTCCATTCCCACCAGCAATGAATGAGAGCTCCTTAGTTCCACATCCTCTCAAGTATTTGGTGTTGTGTGCTTATTCTAATAGATGTGTCATGGTATCTCACTGATTTAATTTGCATTTCCCTAATGACACAGGATGTGGAGCATCTTTTCATATGCTCATTTGCCATTTGCATATCTTTTTTGATGAGGTCTTTTTTCAGGCATCTTGCCCATTTTTTTTTTTAATCTGGTTGTTTTCTTACTGTTGAGTTTCAAGAGTTCTTTCTATATTTTGGATAACAGTCCTTTATCAGATGTGTCTTTTGCAAGTATTTTCTCCCAGTTTGTAGTTTATCTTCTCATTTTCTGAACAGTATCTTTTACAGAGCAGAAGTTTTTAATTTTAGTAAAATCTAGCTTATCAATTATTTCTTTAATGGATCATGCCTCTGGTCTTGCATCTAAAATGTCATGACCTCTCCAAGATCAGCCAGGTGTTCTATGTTGTCTTGTAGGAGTTCTATTGTTTTGTGTTTTACATTTAAGTCTACAATCCATTTTGAGTTAATTTTTTGAAAACTATAAGATCTGTGTCTAGGGGCACCTTGGTGGCTCAGTCAGTTAAGCGTCCTACTCTTGGTTTCGGCTTAGGTCGTGATCTCAGGGTCCTGAGCCCTGCCTCAGGCTCCACTCTGGCCACTGAGCCTGATCAACTGTCTCTCCTACTCCCTCTGCCACCTCCTTAAAAAAAAAAAAAAGTGTGTTCCTTACGTGTTTTGGGATTCTCTAATTCTTTGTTATTGGTTTTTAGTTTAATTTTTTTGTGGCCCAAGAGTAGCATTGTGTGATTTCTGTTCTTTAAAATTTGTTGAGGTGTGTTTTATGGCTCAGAATGTGGTCTATCTTGGAGAATATTACATGTGAGCTTGAGAAGAATGTGTATTCTGCTGTTGTTGGCTGAAGTAATCTATAGATACTAATCTAGTTAATTGATGATCCTTATGTTTTTACAGCCTCCTTTTTCTCTATTTCCCTAAATGGACTTCACAATATAACTAAATGGTATAATTTTGTCTCCCAAAATAAATTTCACATTTTCTCCTATCTATGCTTTATTTGCTGTTCCACCTCATTTAATAATAATAAAAGATTCAATTCACTAGGAAGGTATAACAATTCTAAATTTAAATATATCTAATAGCCTTGTTTCAAAATATGTAGATCAAAACTTTAACAGAGCTACAAGGATAAATATTCAAATCCACAATAAGAAAGAGATTTTTAACACAATTCTCATTAGCTGATAGAATAGGGAGATAAGACATCTGTAGGGATATAAAAGATTTGAATAACATGATAACAAATCTGACTTTTCCAATACACACAGAATATCTACAAAGATTGGCATCTCAAGAAGATGGTTGAGGATAGAAAATTAAATCAAAAAACAAAATAAAGGAAATATTTAAGAGCAGGAATTCAGGTATCTGTCACATATTTTTGTATGTATGTTGTTTTGTTTTGTTTTATTTATTTATTTATTTTTAAAGATTTTATTTATTTATTTGAGAGAGAGAGAATGAGAGACAGAGAGCATGAGAGGGAGGAGGGTCAGAGGGAGAAGCAGACTCCCTGCCGAGCGGGGAGCCCGATGCGGGACTCGATCCCGGGACTCCAGGATCATGACCTGAGCCGAAGGCAGTCGCTTAACCAACTGAGCCACCCAGGCGCCCGTTTTGTTTTATTTTTAACAACCCTTTAAAAAATATAAAAATCATTCTTAGATCACCAGCCCAAACAAAAACAGACCATGAGCCAAATTTGGCCTAAGAGCTGTGTTTTGCTGACTTCTGCTTTAGATCATACGGACATTGAAATGATCATAAGGGGAAATTATGAAAAACTTTATACCAATAAACTTAGAATTTTAAATGACATAGATAAAAACCCAAATTACCAAAGCTAACACAAGAATAGAAAATCTAGATTGTTTTACAACTATTAAAGTAACTGGATCCTTAATTTAATTCTTTCCCACAGAGAAAAAAGACAGGCACAGATGGCTTTCGTGGTGACTTCTACCAAACATTTAAACAGACTTTTCTAGAGAACAGTAAACATGAGATTATTTATTTTCCATCATTTTTGAGGGAGCTTCATAGCCTTGATATCAAAACATGACCAAAACATTATGAGAAAGAAAAGTTTCAAGGCAACATATCACCTAGAACACAGACTGGAAAATCCTAAATAAAATATTAACAAATCAAATTTACCAAAATATAAAAATTTGAGTTTATTCCAAGAATGCAAGATTGATTGAACATTCAAAGCCAGTCATGTAATTTATTACATTAATAGAAGAAAAGAGAAAAATCACATGACCATCTTAATAAACAGAGAAAATATTGTGATAAAATTCACCATCTATTCATCATAAAAATTCTCAGCAAACTAGGAAAAAAGGAAATATCTTTATTTCAAAAAAAGTATCACCTGGAAACGTAAGGCAAGCATTAAGCTTAGTGGTGAAATGGTGAAAGCTTTCCTACTGAGACCTGGAACAAGGCAAGTATGTCTGCGATCACCACTCTCATTCAACATTGAATGGAAGGTCCCAGCCAGTACAGAAAGGTAACACAGCTAATACAGAAAAAAGAACAACAACAAAAGAGAGAGAGAGAGAGGGAGGGAGAGAGAAAGGAAAAGATTAAGGAAAGGGGAAAAGGAAGAAACAAGAAATAAATCTTTCAATATTCACAGATGATACATGTATGTGTTCAGAGAAAATCCAAAAAAGGAATGTAAATTGGTATAGTTAATATGGAAAACAATATGGAGGTTTCTCAAAAAATTAAAAAATAGAACTATCATATGATCTAGCAAAGTCCACTTCTGGGTATATATCTGAAGGAAATGAAATCACTGTCTCAAGCAGATATCTACACCCCTACATTCATTGCAGCATTATTTATAATAGCCAAGACATGGGAGTAACCTAAGTATCCACTAAAGGATAAATGAATAAAGTAAATGTGATATATATGTATATTGTGATATATATGTATATGAACATATATATAAACTATTATTCAGCCATAAAAAGAGAGGAAATCCTGCCATTTGTAACAATGTGTATGAACCTGAAGGCATTATGCTAAGTGAATTAAGTCAGAGAAAGACAAATACTATGTGATCTCACTTATATATGGAATCTAAAAAACCAAACTCAGTGTGCCTGGGTGGCTCAGTTGGTTAAGCATCTGCCTTTGGCTCAGGTCATGATCCCAGTGTCCTGGGATTGATCCCTGCACCAGGTCAGGCTCCCTGCTCAGTGGGGAGCCTGCTTCTCCCTCTCCCTCTGCAGCTCCCCCTCCTTAGGCACGTGCTCACTCTCTCTCTCTCTCTGTCAAATAAATAAATAAAATATTTTTTTTTAAAAAAAAGAGTAAATTGGATAGGGGTACCTGGGTGGCTCAGTTGGTTAAGTGTCCAACTCTTGATTTTGGCTCAGGTCATGATCTCAAGGTCATGGGATGGAGCCCCATGTTGGGCTCCACACTGGGTGTGGAGCCTGCTTAAGATTCTCTCTCTCCCTCTCCTTCTTCCTTTCCCCCCCAGCACTTGTGCTCTCTTTCTCTCAAAAAAAAAGACTAAATTGGATAAATAAATTGTAGGTATATTTATACAATGGAAGATTATAAAAGAGGAAAATGAACAAACTATAGGTACAATCAAATCCTGGATAAATTTCACAAATATGTTGAGCAAAAGAAGCCAGTCATGAAAGTATTCGTACTGTATAACCCCATTTGCTATAAAATTCAAAACAGTAAACTCTGGAGTTTGGAGATACATTGAAACTATAAAGTAAGCAAGGAAGTAATTATATAATAGCCAGGGGGAGATGGAGGAGATATGACAGGGGCTTTGGAAGTACTGCCGAGATTTTATTTCTTGATATGGGTGGTGGTTACGTTACGGTTTGCTTTAGGATAAATTCTTAGGCCCACATTTTTATTTTATACTTTTTGTATATGTTTTATTATTTTTTTCAAATTGTATCTCTTGAAATTTAATTAATTTAGTAATAATAGGGATTTTAGTAGTTCTTTTTGTTTTTAATTGAGATAAATTGACATATAACATTGTATTAATTTTAGGTGCATACAACATAATGTTTTGATATATGTATATGTTGTGAGATGAATACAACAACAAGATTAGTTACCATCCATTACCACACATAGTTACAAATTTTTTTCTTGTGATGAAAACCTTTAAGATCTATTCTCTTAGCAGCTTTTTTTTTAAAGTAATCTCTATACCCAATGTGGGGCTTGAACTCACAACCTCAAAATCAAGAGTCACCTACTCTACCGACTGAGCCAGCAATGTTTAAATATACAATACAGTATTATTAACTATAGTCATCATACTGTTCATTACATTCCATGACTTGCTTATCTTATCACTACAAGTTTGTATCGTTTGACCCTCATCACCCATTTTGCCTACCCCCCCCCACACACACATACCAATGCCCACTCTGGCAATCACCAACCTGTTTTCTGAATCTATGAGTTGAGTTTTTGTTGTTTTGGTTTTTTTTTTAGGTTCCACATATAAGTGAGATTATATGGTTTTTGTCTCTCTGTGTCTGACTTAATTTCATTTAACCTAATGCCTTCAGGATCCATCCGTGCTGTTTCAAATGGCAAGATTTCCTTGCATATGCTTTAAATTCCAAAACGGAAAAGCTTAAAGAAACCTTCCACCAGTTGGTGGTGTCCAGTGACACTGACGCTTGCAGCAGCCAGTGGCCTGTTAAATTCAGCCATGGTCTTTGTAGTGTGCCTGGAATAATCTTCTATTAAAGCCCACACAGCAACCCTCACCGAAGCTATCATCTCGCTGATTTAAATGAAAGACTTAAGAATTTCCCTTTTATGAAAGGTACCTTGTAAAGATTGCCAGGAGAGAAGGAACAGCAGGTAGTTTTAATTAAACTCTCCTTGTAGAAAAAAAATTCTCTCCTGCTGCATCATCTGTGGACCTTGCAGGACCTCTGCCTTCTGCAGGAGAACTGTCCGTATGGGCACACACACTTCAAACCGATGAGAGAGCCAGCAGAAAAGATCCTCACCCCTGTGGCTGCCATCACAGGAGGGAGCGATGGAGCTAAGTGAATTATCTCCTTGGAGCAGCCTACTGTCCTCCATAGGCATTGAATGTATTGGCTTTGACAACCCTTGCCTCCCTTGTCATTCCAATTAAGTTATTAAAATTAAAGTAGACGTGCTTAAAGCTCAAGTGTTTTGGTAGAAGTTCTTAAAAGGGTCAGAAATCTATGCCCTAAATTCTTAACAAGATGTTTTCCCTCTTGTTTTTTCCTTAAAGAGAAAAAACTCTAAAGGGTCACACCTATATTCTTGTAGATTCACTGCTTTCCTCAGTTTCCATTCCACCAGATTAAAGTTTAACCTTTTGATACTAAAAAAAAATCTCTATTTGATATGAAAAAATAAAAATTATATTTAAAAACCCTTGCCGGGTCGCCTGGGTGGCTCAGCTGTTGGGTGTCTGCCTTCGGCTCAGGTCATGGTCCCAGGGTCCTGGGATCGAGCCCCACATCGGGCTCCCTGCTCAGCGGGGAGTCTGCTTCTCCCTCTCCCACTCCCCCTCCTTGTGTTCCTGCTCTTGCTAACTCTCTGTCAAATAAATAAATTAAATCTTTTTAAAAAATTAAAAGAAAATAAAAATAAAAACCCTTGCCAGTGGCCTTCACTCTCCCCCAACCAAACCTCAACTTTTCTTGACAAAAATCTCAAAACTAGTCCCTGTAGACATACCTGGAGCAGAAGAAATCAAATGGGAATTTTCATTTGCTCAGCACCATTGAGTTAAAAGTCACTTATGAAGAAAAGTGCTAAAGCATGCTAGAGTATACCAGCTCCTTGAATAAAGTTCAGTGGTCAAGGCTGAGGCAAAAAGGACGTATTTCTGGTGGCAGAGAATACAGAATAAAGAAAAAAATCTCTTAATGCAGATATTTTTCAGACTAGAGCAACCTCCAGGGGGGGAAATGATTTGAAGTGACATCGTTTGAGACATTTAAATTATAGTGGATAAAATACTCAAACCCACCAGGAAGAAACACTCTTTGTAGAACTCACGGGAAAATTAGTGGGATTTATAATAGGCCTTTTCTGTGTGGAAGTAAGCCTAGGAGGCAGACCTGCTGTTGAATAAATGTTATTTTAAATGGAGTGTGGCTGTATTGTAACTCAGTCCCTTCTCCTTCAGAGAAGAGCCTGAACAGGTAGGTTAGCCAAAAAAATTAAAAAGGTTTTCTTTTTTTTAAAATGGTAGATTTCTTCACAAAGCTTACCTAATTATGTGTGTTTCTCCTCAAGAACCACATGCTTCAATACTCATTTTCTTTTAACTACTTTTTTAAATGTTCTCTACTCCCAGGATTTCCGACTTCTTTCTCTAACAAATCAGCATGTAGCAGAGCAGAAAAGTTGTGAACTAACACACTTTTTGATTTCAAATGCTTAAATTTAATTCCACCTTTTCCAAGGAAAATGGATTTCATGGTCACCTCCATGCCAAGGCTTTCCCACCGCAGGGCTGACCCAGCCCAGCCCTTGTTAAGCAGGAAAAAGTTCTACAATAAGGAAATCATTTTGTTTGGAATCAGCCCTTATGAGTTAAGGGGAAAAAAAACAAACAACAACAACAACAAAACACAGCAACCTACCTCCTAGAGACCCTTCATTTAAAAGTACAATCGCCATATTCTGTCAGCCTATTGATTTTTCTTCATTGTTGAGATGAAGAATGTAAACAGAATTGCATATTTAGTCGTTCCATTTTCTGATACATTTGTTCCAAGAGCTCCATGCTTCTGTCCCCTGCGAATGAGAGGCTGCTATTTCCAGAGCTGGTCAATGGAGATGACTGGCGAATGACCAGACAAAATTTTGATTAATGCTTCATAATTAGGAGTCACCTCTACATCAGGAGCTTTGTAGAAGCCCACAGTTTTGACCCCACTACCTTCTTTTTCCCTTGGTAATTGCTGAAGTTTGACAGGCACTGTGTTTGTTGCCTGTAACATATGGCTAATTGAACCCGAGTTGGGGAAAGAATGACCAGATTCCTAATTATGAGCCATGCCTCAGATCTGAAACCTGAATAAATAGGAAACAAGGAAAAGGTTGCTGACCCAGAAAGTAGCAGAATGCAACTATTTCCAGAAATGCCTGAATGTCCCTTCTTTACCGTTTGCTCTTTATTTCAATCACAGAAGGCATATAAAGATTAGACAGAGATTTGATTTTATCTCTGTAATTTTTGCAAGTCTGGACACTGGAACCGGATACTTAGTCTCTTGAAATTTCACATAATCTTACACTGGGACACTTCGCATTTCTAATAAGGCAAATGCCAGATTTTCATCTTGTAGATTTTTCTCCATCTTCACCACTGCAGTAATGAAGATACATGTATATATTTTAAAATGTGTGCTTCAATTTTGGATGAATTTTTCTACAGCAGTTAATTTAATGGTAACATTCCTCCTTTGAATTGCCTCCCCTGCGGGAAGAGGGAAAGCCGTAAATGAAATGCACCAAAAATATTCACTCATCAAATATTTTTGCTGAACATTTGAGTAACAGTGCAAGGCACAGTGCTAGGTGTCAAAAGAGTATACAGATGTGAAGACACTGTTTTTCAATTATCTTTTCAGTGTTTGTGAGGGTAAGCAAGATGAACAATAGAAGTATAAGGTGAGATAGGTTGCGGTATATACATAAGAAAATATTATTTGATTAATGCCTCTCACTAGACTATAAATGCTATGAATGAAACCCAGCACAGTGATACAAGTGGGTGGTCAATAAACATTAATTGTAAATTAATCAAGGAGAGAATGAATACAATATGCAGTTCCATGGGATTTAGAGAGAAGTCACTTCTTTTTTTTTTTTTTTTTAAAGATTTTATTTACTTATTCATGAGAGAGAAAGAGAGGCAGAGGGAGAAGCAGACTTCCCACAGAGCGGGGAGCCTGATGAGGGACTCGATCCGAGAACTCCTGGATCATGACCTGAGCCGAAGGCAGATGCTTAACCATCTGAGCCACCCAGGCGCCCCGAGAAGTCACTTCTGATTGTGGGATTCTAGAGAGGCTTTTTTAAGGAAGCACATTTTTATTTTAAGTCTTAAATGAATGACTAAGTTTATAGTGGGTATGATGGGGGTCACTCTTCTAAGATGGCTCAAGCATAGGCAGAAAAAAAAAAGCAAGATACAGAATATATTTGGGTGGCACAATTGATCTAGTTTGTTTGAAAAAGTCCTATATAATGCTTGATATTTTGCAACATTTCATAGATATTATAAAGATACATGAAAAAGACTCCTGTGAGATAGACCTTGAAAGGTATATTGGGAACAGATCTTGGATAACCAGGATTACAGGCTAATGATTATGACAAAAAGCAGTGATCCATCTATGTCCATGGGCTAATTAAAATCTCAGCCATTTATTCATGACAGGAAATGTTCTCTTCTCTGAAATCCCTCAAGAACTCGTGCACCGGCATTAACATACTACAGTGGAAAATAAAAAGTGTGATTTTCCCTGGAATTCATTTTCAGGAACAACCTGGAACAGGTTTCAGGAACAACCAGGTTGTAGATAGTGATTATCTACAACCTGGAAGGTTACTGAGAATACACATACGTGTTAAAAACTTCAATCCCTCTACCTTTTTCTTTTGGGCAGCTTGCCAGCTATAACTAAAAATAATTCACAAATTTAATTTAAGGACTGATATCAATGGTGTCTTTATCTGTTAACAATCATTTTTGTAAGACACTAAATACCTCATGTACAGTCATAGTAGTGCTGAGAATGCAAGCAGTTTCTTCGGAATGGGGTGGCAAAGACTACCAGTCATTTATACCAACAGCTGTTCTTCAGTATATTAACATCTTAAAACCCATTATTTTTGCACAGGAAACAGGGCCAACTGGAGACTTCCAAGGATAAAGTGTACATTTTCATCTCTATTTGCTAGTATAATTATGTGATTTAAAATTTGAGGAATAATAAAAAGTAATATATAAAACATCTTAGGTTAGACTGTTGCTAAGGAAATATTCACCCCTCTCCTTTCCAGGGGAGGAACATACTTCCACACCCATTGATGTTGGATTTGGCCATGTGATTTGTTTTGACCAATGACATGGTCATACATGACATGCACAAAAGCTTGAAGCGTGCCTGTGAGTTTGGGCTTACCCTCTTGCACTCCTTCCAGCTGTCATGAGAAGAACTCTCAGTGTGTAGCCATTACCCCTTTGACCCAGGCTCTAAAATGAATACTTCTGGAAGAGCCCTGAGCCCAGCCCTCAGCCAGAGCTTGGAGCCACTGAACTCCAGCTGACACACAAATGTGTGAACAAGAAATAAATGCTTGTTGTTTTATGCCACTAGAGTTTGTGATTGTCATCCACCATTAGTTGACTAATGCCATCTTCTGCAGGCTCTGTTCAAATTTGTCAAGATTTTATGCATCGAGAATTGCAGACTGTGGTTTTTAACCACCCCCAAATCAACCTGTTACTACCAGTAAAGTGACTTAAAGATATGAAGACTTAATTCGTATTTTCACTATAGTATGCTCATGAAATTAAGGTCAGAATTTAGTTACGTGGCAGGGCAATCCTTTCTACATCTATTGACTTTTACAACTGTGATAGCGTCAAATAGAACTCATAGACCCAGTTTGTCTGGAAATGTGGCGATAAAGTAACCAACTGCCTTTGCTGTGACCACCAGAGCTTTAGAAGATAATTAGGTTCCAACATGAACCTCCTCACACCATTTATTCCTGATTTCCCTCATCCTTAGCAACTGACATGACAATCATTCTTGTTGAGAACATTAATAGCTACTTTACCACAGGTAATGGCAATAAAAGAGGTGCAAATTATTGCAAGATAGGTAATCCTTCTCAAGAGAGCTTTTTTAGTTTTATTGTTCTGTCTGTAAAACTTTCCAGCCACTGGAATCTGATGTTGTCTTTCTTCTCTTTGGAGGCTATTTGCTCAGCTATATTATGTCCTCTCCTGATCTTCCTAAATAAAGTTCTTCTTTCGGCTCTCCTAGTTTTCCCCTCTACCATCACTGCATGTACGTGAAAGTGTTTTTCCTCTGGGGTCCTGATTTACCAACAGTGACTCCAGACACGTGGTTGTGGACCCACAGGGCTAACAGTTTTCCATCGGCCCCTCTGTGAGCTCACATGTTGTGACCTGTGTGCTCAGCTTCTCATCACCCACACAACAGATTGGTTAGTGACTATCTACTCTTCTCATTTCCTCCTTCCAAAACTTCGTTTCACCAAGCTCCTTCCCTTTCCTATAATAAGTCTCTTGTGCCCATACTACTTATAATGGCTGTGATTTCCTCACTGAACTTACTTGTTTTTATGGCATTTTCTCCCTTATCTTGTCCCATTCCCCTGCCACAACCCCACTGCTCACTCCTGCCAATCAAACAGATAGGCCTTCCGGAGCTCCTGTGCATGTGAAAGCATATAACAGCAAAGAGAGGGTCTTCTTGGATTTTGTGCTTCAGCAGGCTATGCCCACAGGTCCTTAAGTGCCATAATGAATTTACAGGACTGTTGTGGCATATTTAAATTTTTGAGCTGCCAGGGTACAAGCTGCTACTGTAAACTTCATGTTGGAACCTAATTGTTTAAAAAATGGAACCATGAGGTTTTTAGTGTTTTATTTGTTTGCTTGTTATTTATTTCTTTATTTAGACCTAAAGATGCCATGAAAGAATTGACACACTGGGAACATCATGAACCTAGAAAGGTGAAGAACCTCTGCAGACTAGAAAGAACTCGTGACATAGGAACACTTTGGAAAAAACATAGAGTAAGAGCAAGGCTTTCCCCCCGCCCTCATAAAGCCCCTGACTATCACACAGGGAGATGGGGTAATCAGGACACAGAACTTTTTTCCTAGAACCAAGCTCCTTTGAGACGGCAAAACTCCTAGTGAGTCTTTGGGATCTTAGAGCAAAGGAGACTGGAGCCCAACTCTATGAATAGGCCCCTAAGAATTGGCAAGAGAATGTCCTAGCCTCACAGAGCTTTACAAATTCCAGCATGACATGGGAGCAGCAGTATGATTCTCAAGAGCCCTAGAATGGAGTGGATGTAGCGGAGAGTCCTATCAGACCTAAAGACCTCATTCAGGCAGAAATGAAGAATGCATGCATGATGAGCTACATGGACAGGATGGGGCAATGGTGTCTTGAAGATGCATGTATGATCAAATGTCCAATTCAGCCCTGAGGGCTTAGACCCAAACAAGCTCTCTAGGGCTTAAATGTAACCCAAGGAGGGGGCGCTTGGGTGGCTCAGTCAGTTGGGCAGCTGCCTTCGGCTCAGGTCATGATCCCAGCGTCCTGGGATCGAGTCCCACATCGGGCTCCTTGCTCGGCGGAGAGCCTGCTTCTCCCTCTCCCTCTGCCTGCCGCTCTGCTTGCTTGTGCTCTTGCTCTCTCTCTGTCAGATAAATAAATAAAATCTTTTAAAAAAATGCAACCCAGGGCGCCTGGGTGGCTCAGTTGGTTAAGCAACTGCCTTCAGCTCAGGTCATGATCCTGGAGTCCCGGGATCGAGTCCCACATCGGGCTCCCTGCTCAGCAGGGGGTCTGCTTCTCCCTCTGCCCTCTTCCCTCTCGTGCTCTCTGTCTCTCATTCTCTCTCTCTCAAATAAATAAATAAAATCTTAAAACAATAAAAATAAAAAATAAATAAATAAATAAAATTAAAAAATGCAACCCAAGGAGAACGAAAGTAGAGATAGAGGGAAACCAACCACATTAACCACAATCAAGTTTCTATCATGCTGGAGGAATGGGTATGCAAACAGAAATTAAATCAAGTTCTTGAAAAATGAAGGTCCATTTCTTACATACTTTGATCTATGGACTGAGATTTATAACACCTATATAGGCATATAAAATGGAAATTATTTCACCACAATTTAGGAAGGTGCTGTTTTTAAGAGATTCTGCTTTCTTTTTTAAGAAAAGCCTCCTGTCCAAACACCAAGGAGAATTTTTTTGATATCTGACGAAGAGAGATTGTGGCTCAAATCAAAATCCACTCAAAACCCACCATGCCCACTATGACACATTTTATAAATATTAGAACTAAAAAGAGACACTAAGACTTTTTATCTAGTGGTTGTCAAACATTTTAAATTCAGAAACTATTTCCCAGATCAAATATTCCTAGTAGAGTATTATTAGATACCCCAAGAGATAAAAGTGGTATGACACTAGCAAAAGTTTAATATGAACTCAAATTTATAATATTTATTTAAGAAACAACCAATGAAAACAGTAAAGCTGTTCTGCAAATGCAAAGATGTTAAAAATTGGAGGTTATTGCTTTTAATTATGGTCTTATATCAGACACGTGATCTTAAATCAGACATGATGCTCAATTTATTTCTCTATTTTGTATTCTCCATTTCCATCGTTTGATTCACAAGATAAATGATTGAAATGGTAACAATTTTCTAATAGCTTATCTTGTTATCTCAGGTTATTATTCAATGTTCTAAGTATCTATTGCAATACAATAAACTACCTTAAAACTTAGTGGCTTAAAAAAAAATCACAACAATTCCTGGGGCATCAGGGTGGCTCAGTCAGTTAAGTGTCCAACTCTTGATTTCGACTCAGGTCATGTTCCCAGGGTCGTGAGATCAAGCCCCATGTTGGGCTCCATACTAGGCATGGAGCCTGCTTAAGATTTGCTCTCCCTCTCCCTCTGCCTCTACCCCTTCCCAAAAATAATCACGATAATTCCCTTAAGTCCAGAATTCAGGCAGAACATGGATGGTTGATTTTGCTCCATGTGGCATTAACTGGAGTCATTCTTCAGTGGCACTCAGCTGATAGATGACCTTATGTGGAGTAAATTACTTCACTCACATGTGTGATTCTTTGGTGGGCACAGCTGGTAGGTAGGCTTAGATGGGCCCTTCCCCCTCTCCATGCAGACTCAGGGTCTCTCTATGTGGTTTCTCCAGCAGGGTAGTCAAGTTTCTTGCATGGTAGCTCAGGGATCCAAGAGTGTGCATTCCAAGAAGCCCGGGAAGAAGCTGCAAGTCTTCTTGTGACCTGGCTTCAGAATTTCAGAATCTCCTTTCCAATATATTCTGCTGATCACACAAGTCACTAAAACTTGCCCAAGTTCAAGGGTGGGGAGGAATGGACTCTACCTCTCACCGGGAAAATGGCATGTCCATACAAAGAGCTGAAAGATTTGATGCTGGTCCTTTAGAAACAGCTACCACATTCAGGAAAACCAATCAAGACATTTGAAAGAAAAGTGAAGTTTCAATATTTAATAAGTAATAATATCTACAAACATTTCTTAATGGACAAATGTTCAATGTGGAGAGAATGAATGAACAGGTTTTCAGGCTGTCATTGCTTGATGGAAAACTGATTTTCAAACATCTATTGTTACATTAGGACGTGTTTCAATGGTGTCTTTTTTAAAACCCCGGGCTTGAGGAACAATTTTGTCCAACATTTCTTTAAATTCTCAAAATAATCAGATTTATGTTATTTTGTATATTGAGTCTAAATTTTGTTTCCATTTCTTCATGGACACTTTAATCTGTAGCTATACTTCATCGGGAGCTTGCATTGTCAAAATAAGATGAGCTTGTTCATGTTCTATAACTCACTGCCCATATCATTACAAATAATCCTGAAAAGCCAGCAACTGAAAATGTAAGCTTTAATAAGACTGAGATTGGTATGGCACTATCTAACACTGTGTGCAAAGATGACAGCATCTTCTTAAAAGCTAGTGCTTACCCTGCTTCTCCCTCTGACCCTCTCATGCTCTTTCTCTCTCTCATTCTCTCTCTCAAATAAATAAATAAAATCTTTAAAAAAAAAAAAAAAAGGGTGCCTGGGTGGCTCAGTTGGTTGGGCGACTGCCTTCGGCTCAGGTCATGATCCTGGAGTCCCGGGATCGAGTCCCGCATCGGGCTCCCTGCTCGGCGGGGAGTCTGCTTCTCCCTCTGACCCTCTCATGCTCTTTCTCTCTCTCATTCTCTCTCTCAAATAAATAAATAAAATCTTAAAAAAAAAAAAAAAGCTAGTGCTTGCCTTATACAACATATGATGACCAAGTACATTTTGGCAACAACTTTTCTATGAGTCACCAATCCTTTGGTGCTCTTTTGCCCCTATCACAGCTCTTACACAGTCATTGAAGACATGCCCACATTAGTAGTATTTGAAAACTGATTTTAACTCTTATTGTTGCTTTCTGGTTTCTATGAATCATGTGTTTGACAGAGCATTACATCTTCTTCATATACGCACATCGGAACAAACCATAAATTCAGCAAAACTGAGATCCCCAGTATTTGCAATATCGTCCATTGGACTGTAAAGAATTCATATCATCTATCGAGTTAATACATCAAGTTCAACGGATGTGTTCTTAAATCCTCTCTAGATTGTGTTATCAGAGAATGTTACCAAACTGCTCCCATATTTGTTACTGTGTTGTATGTTATTTGTTGCTCTATAACAAACCACTCCAAAGATTAGTGGCCTAAAATGACAATTTTTTTTATAATCATCTTTTCTACAATTCTATGAGTTAACTGGTCCATTCTTGTGCTAGTGTTGCCTGGTTCACTCCTGTAGTTGAGTTGATCAGGCTTCCCTGGGCTGGAAGGTCCAAGACGGTCTCACTCATGTCTTGGGTTTTGGTGCTGGCTATTAGCTAAGCTGTTCTTTCTGTGTTTTCTCACCATTCAGTAGCTAGCTAGGCTTCTTTTCATGGTGGCTAGAGCATTCCAAGAGGGAAAGACAAGACATCCATGGCTGTGGAGGCCTCACCTCTGTACAGTGTAACTTCAGCAACATTGTATTAGTCTAGCCAAGTCACAAGGCAAGTTCAGATTCAAGGGATGGGAAAATAGATTGCATCTCTTGATGGGAGGAGCTACCCAGTAGTGAAAGAATCTGGAGTCCTTTTGTCTACATTCACAAAACTTCATTTTCAAATGGTGTTGTAACTTGTCATAGGACAGAGAAGTATCTTGCAAAATCTCATTACATATTTCACATTGAAGATTTAAGCATTCTTATTACCACAAAGGTAAGGCTCAGTGAGAAATAATGGTTAAAAAAAAAAAAATAGTGCTCCTAAGTTTTCATTTCTTTACTGATACCTTAACCTGTACCTATAATTTATTGGCACCCTGAACTGCCAAACAAATATAAACCCGTATCATAGTGACTTTGAAGAGGATTTTCTGCATATTGCTTTCATTTTGCATACTGCTGTCAGTTTGATCGATAAAATCTGAAGATACATTTAGTACTTTATAATATGACTCATTTTATTCTGAGTCTAATCAATACAGCACGTCTATCCTAAAATGTGGGCCTGATCAATATTATCATTTCCATCTGCACATTTGCTTTTTAAATGTCCTGCTTTTAATCAACAACCCATTTCTAGTTGCTAGATGAATTATTCCACCTTACCTAAAATATGTGTGTGTGTGTGTGTGTGTAAAGTTAAACACAAAGCACCCCAAACATGTAACAATTTTATCAAAAAGATCAAGTAACAAGGCTTCAAAGTGAAAAAGTAAGCATTTAAACAGACTGCCAAGTGCATTATTGAAAAGAGATGTAGAGGGGCGCCTGGGTGGCTCAGTTGGTTAAGTGGCTACCTTTGGCTCAGGTCATGATCTCAGGGTCCTGGTATCGAGCCCTGAGTTGGGTTCCCTACTCAGCAGGGGGTCTGCTTCTCCCTCTGCCCCTCCCCCTGCTTCTGCTCTCTCTCTCTTTCTCTCAAATAAATAAAATCTTTAAAAAAAAAAAAGAAAGAAAGAAAGAAAAGAGACGTAGAAAGTAGTCACTCTGGACACTACCACTGGTGATTTCATGGTGAATGGAAACTGGCCAGGCACATGTGCGTACCGCTTGCTTGTCATTTCTTTGACAGCAGCCTCTGTATTCAGTTCTATCATCTCCTGAGAGTGGACCTGAGCCGAAATTTGCAGAATTTTCAAGAACTATATTCTTCTTAGTCAATGACACATTTATAAGAGTCAAACATAAGGACAGGAAGTTTTATTCCAGGGTTAACACACAAAAAAGAAGTGGATGTGACCGTGTCTGGGTGGTCTCAAATATGTTAAAGTTTGGGATTTAACACCCTGAGTGTGTACCAGTTGAATTTTTAATAGTCCACAAGTTCCTTTTGAAATTTGAATCAAATGTTATTAGAATGTCTGTAGCAGTATGAAAATCACTACTTTGGTCAAAACCTATGTTATAATTAGACAACAAAAGAAGCTAAGAATGTTGCTCAGGGGTTAAAGGAGCTGGGGCAAAACGCCAGGTCATGAAGCTCCCAGGTCATCATCTTACTAGACTTGGCTGTCCCTTAGCTCTGACTTTTATCTAACATTGGTTCTCCTGTCCTTTGACCTCAAATATCTAAAGAAGTTTGGAAAGAGAAGTTTTGTTAAGATCAAACATAACACTATAATTCACATCTCCCAGAACTAAAAACGACATTGAAAAATTACTCTTCCTATCAAGTTGTGGAGATGTATATAATGTAATATATCACAAGGAAGATTCATTACCATTAATATTCCCCTCAGGCCAAGACAAAGTAAATCCTCCTTTTAGCTTCCATTTGCTTTAAGTTCTTAAATTAAATGAATCAGGGTGAAGAGTGCTTGCTAACATAAATTTTCAAAGTCTATTCTGATTTTAGGGCTCCAATTCTCACCAAACTATTTATTGATTTAATTTGTCTGATACAATCCAGGTGGATGTAATAAAGATCTATTCTGCCAACTTTTCAAAAAGGACAATCTTCTACTCCCTCAAAAATACAGAATTATTACCTTCCTGAGCACACCTCAAAAACCTTATGCCAAAAACTGAAGAAAAAAAATATCTAGTGTTGAGGAGATTTTAGGAAAGCAAGTACTGTAAATTTGTTTAATATTTCTAGAGGGCTAGTAAGCAATAAGTATTTTAAAAAGTCTTTAAAGTTGTGCAGTTCCTTTGAGCTATTTTACTTTAAGAAATTTAATGAAATAATCTCCTTGTGTATATAAATTTCTCTATAAATATGTTAATCACAGTATGTTTTTTCATATCATCAAATTAGTAATTACCTAAATGTCCAAACATACAAAACTGGTTAAATAAACTATATTATGTCCACAAACGAGCCAGTAGTCAATAGTGACTAGGATCTTAGTAGTCGGATTGATACAAATCTAGGTTCAAGTCAGTCACATACTATCTGTGTGACAATGAGAAAGTTATTTAAAGTTTCTAAGCCTCAGCTTCCTCGTGTTAAAATGAGCTTGCTGAGTTACTGTGAGAATTAAATGAGTATTTAAACTATATCTAGCTCTAGTACATAGTTAAGTGCTTGGTAGATCTTAGCAACAAATATTGTTGATTTAGTTGAAGTGTTTGGGAGCCATTAAACATCATTGTATAAAAGAATTTTTAGGCGTACTGAGGCAAAGGGTTACAAAATAGTATGTATATCAGGATGTCACATTTGTGCATGCCTTCATTCTTGCATTGAGAAAAAAACACAACAGGAAGATCATCATTAAAATGTTAAAAATTACTACCTTCAAATATGTAAATTCTGGGTGATTTTAATTTTTTTCTTTAATATATAGTCCAAACTTCCTACAATAAGCAGTTTTTACTTTATATGCAGAAAAAAACTCACTATTTTCAAATGCTTTCTAACAGCTTGCTACTCAAACAGAAGACTGGGTTTTCTCATTTCCATTTCTATGTGAAGGGAAAGCAGACCTCGGGCCGAGTAAGTCTGTTGAATGGGGCTGCTCTCTACCACCCCAGAGAGATCTTCCAACCTTAGTGCAAAACAAGTTGCAGTTTGCATTACCTATAGACAGATTCTATAGACAGACAAGTAGTTTTGATACTCAGAAACCTGAAATTTTAGTAATTTAATGAAAGTGGAATGAATAGTCAAATAGTCTCCAGGGGCATGAGACAGGATTTTGCTCTGCTCTCCCTAGCCTTTTCTCTATTTTACTAACAAACACATGTTGCTTGTCTACTACCATGGTTAGAAGATGGGATGTTGGAGCTGGAAAAGAAACAAGATATGTATTTTTACCATCAAAGCGCTCATAATTTCAAAAAAAATAATATTTGTATTGCAACTTACAACTTACAAAGCACTTTGCACACATACCCCTGTTTAATTCTCATAGCAACACTGCAGGAGGTGGAATAGTATAATAGTGATGATCGGTTTATGGTTTAAGACACAAAAGCATAAGTAATTTATTCAATTACTGGTGAGCCAGGGAGAGATTCTAGATCTCCTTATTTCAAGTCTGCTATTCTTTCCTCTAAACTACTATTGAATGTATTAGTTAGGCATATGTGTGTGTGTGTGTGTGTGTGTAATATGCACATCAGTATCTGATCTGTTTAGAACCTGCTCAAAGAACCCCCTCTATCTGGTTCACATATCAGAACATATAAATTTACTACTCTACGTTGTTGAAGACATTGTCTTTTGACTCATTGTCTACTATGTCTAATACCATATAAGCTCTTGCTTTTTTTAGAATTTTAGAATTCAGTACTAGACAAAGCTTTAATTTCCTAGAGGAAACTATATATCTCCTCCTATTTAATAATAAGAATTATGGAATTAATCATACCTCCCTATGACTGGGCTTCCCAAGAAACTCAAAGTCAAATTTGGACCCAGTGTATGGCTAGTAATAATAAGTGTCCACTAAATATTTGGCAGATGAAAGAAAGAATGAATCATTAAAAGAATGAGTGAAACAACTGTGTTGACCCTTGTGATTTGCATATTTGTATTATTTTCTTTAGTCCTTCTATTTCTGTTTATGTGTTACCATTCTTTTATTATATGTATTCTTATTATAATTAGCCTTAGACCCTCTGTAGAATGAACCGGGAAATAAATCAATAAACAAATATCTACTGCACATATTGAATATTAAGATCTTTATTCAAGACTTCTTTTTTTTAATGAAGAATTATTTATTTATTTTATAGAGAGAGGGAGAGGGAACGCAAGTGGGGGTGGGGGGAGGGTTAGAGGGAGAGGGAGAGATAATCTCAAGCAGACGCCCCGCTGAGCACAGAGCTTGAGGTGGGGCTCAATCTCACGACCCCAAGATCATGACCTGAGCCAAAACCAAGAGTCTGATGCTTAACCAACAGAACCAGCCAGGCACCCCTTTATTCAAAACTTCTAATGCAGAATTCAGCTCTTCCTAAAAATTGGATAGTCCCTGACAGCACCTAGATATCTACTCACAATGTTCCCATGAGGCAGTAAATCAGGATATAATTTGATGGGAAGAAAGAGGTGGCCCTGTCATCAGATGCAAAAGACACTAAAAGCTTACACACATTTTAAAGGCCCATTTACTCTGGCTCTTAGTCTCCCGAAGCAAAAATGTGGATTTGCCCTTCAACCCATCATAACCACATGCCTTGAGATGTCCTTGATGTCTTTCTCCCTTTTCTTTGTTTTCCTATATATAAACATTTTGACCTGATTTCACCTGTGTAAAGATTGTGATTGGAAATATACAAGTGAAAATAAAAAATTACCCATCTAAGTCCCAGATCTTCCCAGGTACCAACCACCCCCTTCACAATAACCTTCACTGTGCAAGTATATATCTGATTCTGTGTGCCATGGCTTTGTGACATGGTCACTGTCTATAAGGAGTCTTGGTGTTTATAAAACTGATGTGGAAAATACAAAGATAAATATTCCCATCTATTTAGGAAGCATAGAGACAAGGTATTTAGGGGAGGTGACAGAAAGACATCCTGGAGGAATAGATATCAGAGCTAATTTTGAAGAATGATAGAAGTTAGCCAGGTGGGGTTGAGGGACAGGGCAGGAGCAAAGGTGCAGATAGGAAATAGTACACTGTGTAGCAGGCACATAACAGTATAGCTGTACAGATTTCTAAACTATTGAAAATGAGGGATGCCTGGGTGGCTCAGTTGGTTAAGCATCTGCCTTCAGCTCAGGTCATGATCCCAAGGTCCTGGGATCAAGTCCCACATCGGGTTCCTTGTTCAGCGGGGAGCCTGCTTCTCCCTCTGCCTACTCTCTCTCTCTGACAAATAAATAAATAAAATCTTTAAAAATAATAATAAACTATTGAAATTGCTAGTGGCTATTCCTTGAGCTCATGAGTCCATCTTGGATACTCTGGCTGCCCAAGGCTCAGTGATCCCCAGGTAGGGATCAAGTCACCAGTGGGCAAGGACCAATAGATGACAACATATTTAGATTTGTGTTTTACTTAGATAACTGGCTGCTCTGTGAAGGATTATTTAAGAAAATAAAACTAGAAACAAAGAGAGGGATTGGAAGTCTTCAGAACTTCAGATCAGAGAGGATGAGGCCTAGACTAACTCAGTGATGGTAGACAGAGAGAGGTGCAAACAAATTCAAAAAAAGCTTAGAAATTAAAATCAGTAGAATTCAGTGAATAATGCCCCAGCCTTTGGTGTGGTTACTATAAGACTGTCAGAGTCACCTGAGGGAAATCACACGTGGGGATATGGAGGTTAGTTTTAGACAGGTTGAGTTTGATGTGCCTCTGGGGCCTTCAGGTAGATGGCCATCAGGAATTACAGTTCTGAGGCTTGGAGGAGTCATGAGCAGGTATATCAGCAGAAAACAGTGTTGATATAACACAAAAGGAGGGGGGATTCTCTCCCAGTGAGAGAGAGAAGACTACTGGGTTTTGTGAAGCCACCAACATTCACTGGATGGGTAGAAAGACGGGAGTCCATGATGGAAGTGGAGACTGGTAGAGAAATGTAAGGAAAGGTGAGAGACAAAAAGTTTCAGGAAGAAAAATTTCATCATCAGGGTGAAACACAGCAGAAGATCTAGTAAGATAAAGACAGAAAAGCGTCGTAGGTTTTTGTAGTTAAAAGGTCAGTGGTGACCTAGAAAAATAGCTTCAGAAAGTACAATGGTGGTTGCCAGGGCCTAGGGGGGAGGGAGAAATGAGCAGCTGCTGTTCAGTGGGTATAGTTTCAGCCATGCAAGATGAAAAAGTTCTAGAGAGCTGCTAAATAGCAATGTGCATATAGTTAACAGTACTGTACACTTGAACACTTAAGAGGGTAGGTTTCACTTTGTGTGGGGGTTTTTTCATGTTATGTGTTTTTTATAATAAAAAGGAGAAAGTATTCATAAAATAGCTAACTAGTAAAACATAATAACAAATGTTTGTTTTTTTTTTTTAAAGATTTTATTTATTTATTCATGAGAGACAGAGAGAGAGACAGAGGCAGAGGGAGAAGCAGGCTCCTCGTGGAGCAGGGAGCCCGATGCGGGACTCGATCCCAGGACCCTGGGATCATGACCTGAGCCGAAGGCAGACGCTTAACCGACTGAGCCACCCAGGTGTCCCAACAAATGTTTTTTAAAAATTGAAAAGAATGGGGCGCCTGGGTGGCTCAGTTGATTGAGCATCGGATTCTTGGTTTGGGCTTAGCAGGGTCTCCTGGGTTGTGGGATCGAACCCCACATTGAGCTCTGTGCTCAGCTGGAAGTCTGCTTGAGATTCTCTCACTCTGCCCCTCCCCCTGCTCACATATATGTCTGTGTGTCTGTCTGTCTGTGTCTGTGTGTATGTGTAAATCTTTAAAAACAAAATTTAAAAGAAAAATAGCTTCACTTACATTGTGATGATGTCAGCCAGATTGAAATGGACTAAAGGAAAGTGAAAAAGAATTGAAGATGGGGACAGCAAATGGAGAGGACTTTTTGGAGAAGGGTGCATGAGAAGTGATGATATGAGACTGGGTGGCAGGTGGAGGGTGGGAGGCTTAGCCATTCTTGAACTTGGCTATCAGCATTTTCTTATAAGGGAGATACTTCACTTTTTCATTCAATCCAAACCCAAGATATGCTAGCAACAATAGTTTCCCATTTGTCCTTAATGATGATAGGGTGGAGCTTTTCAAATTGCTTTCAGTACATCCTTGAATTGCTCCACTCATTGTCCTAATGCACTCTGCCAACTTGATTGTCATCTACCACTTTTCACGTGCCCTACCCAAAGAGTTGATGCCTGGCCATCACGACCTAAATAGTTAAGGAGTGGTACATTCCAAGGTCTTCTTTCAGAGATGAAGTTTTCTGATCTGTCAAATGGTGCTAATGGCATTTCTAGATAGTTAGACTGATAATAGTACAGTATTCTTTTAGCTACTTTATGAACACCAGTCTTTATTTGAAAGAATCTTCTACGGTTTTGTTTTGTTTTTTATTTTTATAAAAACTTGTAAATTGTATAGTTTGTGAATTACATTCTTTGAAATTTATGGGTAGTTTTTCAGAATTACAGGGATATGGAATATGTCAATTATATCTCAATTTTAAAAATATATTTTTAAAAGTAATGTAGGTATGAGAAGACTAATTCTAAAGTGTGACCCATTTGATTTAGCAGTGCAAACAGAAATAGAAAAATCTTCCCTAAAATTTTCAGAATAAAAATTACTATAGGGTTTGTCTTACAAATCATTCATTTAATTAATTCAAATACTCACTCAAACCTTTTTTGAGTATCTCATGCTTGCCATAGGTATGTACAATGTTATATAGGAGTACAGGGGAATTAGCTACCTAACTTTGCCCAGGAATGTCACAGAAGGCATTGGAGATGGTTGTGCTTGATCTGAGATTTGAAGGGAAAATGGGAGTTTGGTGAAGGGCATCTTTAATGAGGAGACAGCTTTATGCAAGATGCATCAGAATGAATAAACCAAAAGTGGGGGAAGTAGGTAACACGATAGTAAGACTATTGCAGTCACTAGTTCAGGGGAGATAGGACTACTCTACTTTGTGATAAGTCCTGTGCCAGGAGCTGAACAGGTTAAAATAGTGTAGTCTCTGACCTTAAGAAGCTCGTGTTCTAGAAAAATTTTTAAAAAGGCTTGTAAATGCTTCATTAAGAGGTCACACGAAAGAGAAAAAATGGGGACAAGTAGGTATGGTGGGAAAAACAAACTTCTCCTTTGATTGTGTTGTTATGAGTTGAATTATCCCCCCTAATTCATATGTTGAAGTCCTAACTCCCAGAACCTCAGCATGTGACCTTATTTGGAAATAAGGCCATTGCAGACGTTATTAGTTAAGTTAAAATAAGGTCACACTGGAGTAGGGTGGGCTCCTAATTCAATACAACTGGTGTCCTTATAAAGAAAAGGGAAATTTGGAGGCAGACACACATACACAAGGAGAACATCATGTGAAGATGAAAGCAGAGATTGGGGTGATGTTTCTATAAGCCAGGGAACATCAAAGATGACCAGCAAACCACTAGAAGGGGAGAGGCATGAAACAGATTCTTCCTCATGGACTTCAGAAGGAACAAACCCTGTAACAACTTGATTTCAAATTCCTACCCCCCCCAAAACTAAGACAATACATTTGTGTTGCTTAAACCACCTAGTTTGTAGTACCTTGTTATGGCAGCCCTAAAAACTGATACACGTACCGTAAATGGCCTCATTCTGTCAAGTCAGCCCAAGAACACATAAAAGGTTCTACAAGGGCAACTAGAAGTCCATGAAGGGATCTCGAGGCAGAATATTCTACCAAATACCCTAAAGTTTAAGAAAGAACCAGTAGCATGTCATAACCAAATATTTTCCATCTTAGAGAGTTAACAGGTGGCAAATCAAGAGAAACTCATTTTTCTAATATCTGTTTCAAAAAAAACCAAACCAATTCTTCCATTTCCTAGAACCATCTGCAAAATCTTTCATTTTAGTAACTCACTCGGCTTCTTTCTGCTATTCTGCTACTAATTATGAGCCATTTATTTTTCATCTGTAGATTCAGCTCCACTACGAGCTCCAAAATTAAAGATATCCCTAGTTGGACAATATTTAATAATAGGTTAATCATCTAATCATCTTGGACAATGGTCAAGCATTGTTCTAATAAGTAGGCTCTCCTTTTTTTCTTTATGACCAACCCTAGTTTGGGGCCTGCCCTTAAACTCCAGCTCATGTTGAGCCTTCTTGGCAGCCCATAAGTCTCCCTGACTAAGACTCTGTTTCATTACTTTCCTGAGGCTCCTTCTATAGCTACCACCTCCCCCGATGATCTCTGCCAACTTGGTGGATCTGGTCCTTCTCTGAATCCTTGCTTTCTCTGCTCTGGCCTGTCTAACCACTGACTAAGCTCTGACCTAATTTCTTTCTACTAAACAGTGAAGATTTTTTTCTAGGCTTAAAAATACAATTTACTCTTGATCAGTTGTCATACTATCAGTATAAATTAAGTTATGCTATGATAACAACCCTGAATCTTGGCAACTTAAAACAACCAAGATTTTTTTTTTTCTTGCTTTTGCTATGTGTCCATTAAGAGTCAGCTGAGGAGTAGGCTGCTCAATCTTCTGCTCCACTTTCTGCTTTCCTGATTCTGGGACTCAGGCTGACAAGTAGCTACCCTTGGGGATAGCCAAGAGTTGTGGTCAAGGGAAAAGAACCCTAAGGAATTTGCTTTGATATATAAATGTTCCAGCCTAGAAGTGATTCACAGCACTTCCGTAAAATTCATTGCCTGGAAAGTTCAATATTCGATATGCCAGGAAGGAGAAGAGAACTGGATATTGATAAGTGGCCCCAAGGACTACTAAACTTGACATTGGTTATCTAGCTTGCATGTTATCCAGGTCCCTTTTTTCTTGTTCACAGATATCTAAATAAAAATAACAACAGCTACATACTGTGTGCATGGTGCTAGCCTTGAGAGATATCCTGAGAATAAATATTCTGTAATCAAATAAAACCCATTGGGAAATATGTTTACCTCTTGGATATTCTTGGATATGTATTTTAGCATATTAAAATCTCTGCAATACTTTAAAGAGAAAGACTCGTTTAATTTTACCTAATCTAGAGTTTCCTAATTTATTTAACTACAACTTTCAAAACATTATCTGTCTTAAGAAAACACTCAGGTCAATGTTATATTATCTCTTTTCATTTTATTACGGACGTATGGAGGGAGAAATAAGGTGTTATAATTGAGGGGGTTTTTTCCCTAATTATTCGTTTTTTAAAAAATATCAGGGAAGAAGACTAAAAATGTTAGTTTTGATCATCTATAAGGAATTTCAATAACATATCATTTATTTCCCACAGATAATTCAGACTTTGTAGTGACCATGTTTTTTGAAAAGTCAAAATGTTAAATTGTATAATGAATGAATTCCCATGCCCAATCTTTAATTTAAATTGCCTGTAATTTTCTAAAAGTAGTTCTTTGTAAAAGCATTATTAATGGAGATGAAAATTTTTGATGAGTTTCAACTTGGAGAATTTGTTTCTTCCTTGCCTTTCCTTTATAGTCCTATTTTAATTCCAAAATCAACTTCAAAGGATAGCTTTTTAGAAGAACATATTCTAAATTGACTGCATGTATTTTAACCATATGTTTTTCTATTATTAGGTATAATTATTGATTGTGAATTACTGTGACTTTGTTTTAGATAAAGGCTTACATCTGGATAGAAAAGTCTCCATTCAAATCAAATAAATTAAAAAAAATAATCATCCAAATAATGAGCTTTAAAACCTCTACCATAATTTTTTTGCAAGTCAAAAAAAAAGCTCTCTTTTTAAATTACACAGTTGTGCAAAATCCCTTAGGCCATTCACTGTGGGGGAAAAAAATCTAATTCAGCATTCATGTAAGATGAACACTGCTTTTATTGCCCTATTGTTTGCAGACTTTTTTCTTAAATATGATACCATACTTTTAAATCTCTGCTCTTTCTTAGCTTCTTTTCCGTCTATTTAGAAAAGATTAGGTCACATTTCTTAGCAAATTACAAATTTTCAGTGTTAGAGATTTGTTTTTCCATACCCACTCTTCTATTTCAGAGTATTATTTTCCTCCAATATTTTATTCTTGTCTTCCCAGTAAACCTTCAGCCAGGGCATTTAATTTTATCTCACATAAAGGCACATTTCTATGACAGTAGCCTTTCTCATTATTTTTTTAAAGAAGTGTATTTCCGGGGCGCCTGGGTGGCTCAGTCGTTAAGCGTCTGCCTTCGGCTCAGGTCGTGATCCCAGTATCCTGGGATCCAGCCCCGCATCGGGCTCCCTGCTCAGCAGGAAGTCTGCTTCTCCCTCTCCCACTCCCCCTGCTTGTGTTCCTTCTCTCGCTTTGTCTCTCTCTGTCAAATAAATAATAAAATCTTTAAAAAAAAAAAAAAGTGTATTTCCCACAAAATTCTTCCCTCCTCACTGTCTGCCTACCACCACCAACAACAAATACAACAAAACAGCAACAATAAAAACCAGATCTTCCAGGCTGAAATGCCACTTGACTGCTTCCAGAAGTCTGAGCAGGTCCGGAGCAGAACATAGCCCAGTGTTTACAAAAAGTAGTGAAGCTGATTGGCTGCTGATTCCGAACAGATCTAACCAGTGTTTCTGGAAAAATGAAACAGAGCTTCTGTAATTAGCAGAAGGCAGTTGTTACACCCTAAACTTCATAAGAAAGGTGAAGGACAGATCCCATTGATTTATTTCTTAAACTTCATAAGAAAGGTGAAGGACAGATCCCATTGATTTATTTCTTACTCTAGACAGGGCTCCTGTGGAATCCCTGCTGAATTCCAGATTATTGGACAAAATGAGATGTCTTTGAATTACAAAATAGCGCAACATGATAGGGCCAATCTGATACTTCTGAGAAGAGCTAGTACCACTGCCTTCTCTTCATTTCCATTGAATGTAGCAAATTAAAACACTCCATGTGGGGCCCAGCATTGCTATGACTTTCATCATGGGATTTAGTATGATGAAGTCCATTTGGTTCTTCATTTAAGGCCTTATGGTAATAATGGTGATTGTTTGGACATTCCACCTGTTGGATTCTTTTACTTCTTGATTTGTTCAGAATCCAAACGGGGAAGGAAGGCTCTATTTGGTGAACCTTCACAAAGACCCCCAAATCTGATGAATTGACTGCTAACATTGAGAGATAAAACAAAAGAAGTGACGTTAGGGAGCAGAAAATATATACACACAGGAGTACCTTTTGATGGGTCCAGACAGGTGGCTTAGGGCCTTAGACGTTAGCATTTGGGCAGGACATCTTGACCTCAGTGGTTTGTAGAGTTTATATTAGCCAAGCTGATTTAAGAGATGGGCAGAGAGTTTTGCCTGCTATAGCCTGAACATGAAGTTTTGAAGTTTTAGCCATATGGAACGGTGATTGCAACTTATGGCAGCTTTGCCCAGAATGAGCAACTGAATAAGCGTCAGGGATTGGGGCTGGGGCTCTACTTAAGTGCAGCTTCTAGCAAACACCTCTTGGACCACTTGCACCACAGAGCAAAAGTGCAAGTACCAGTGAGCCTTGCAAAGGAGTACAGGGCTCACCAATGTTAGGCTTGTGAAGAAACATGCCAGACAGTCACAGGATGCAGACTGTGACAATTTGCTACATAGACACAGCTTTCCTTATTCAGGCCAAGAAAACTTCCACCCGAGGAGGAAGAGCCTCAGCCCCCAGGCCTTTGAGACATTCAGTGGTGTAACAATTAAGATTCTAGAGAGAAGGTTTCTTGAAAGGGTGTCTTATTAACTACAGCAGGAATCAAGAGTCAGGAGTTCTGGCTTTCTTTCTTGCAATGATTTATTTGTCTTAATTCTTGGTTTATATTATCCATCTATAAAACTAAGGATGGGGAGCCTGGTGACACTCGCTCTCTCTCACACGCTCTCTCTCTCAAATAAGTAAATTAAATCTTTTAAAAAATTTTTAAAAAATTTTTTAAACCCAAGGATAGTTAGTGTTATCTTCAAGAAAATTTGAACAATGGCAGGTTGAATATTTGTAAAGTACCTAAAATTCTAACCTGAGATATTCCAAGTATGAGAACTATACTTTTAGAAAAATGTTTGCAGCATACTATTTATATGTGCCCTTTTTATATATATATATAGAGAGAGATTTTACTTATTTATTTGAGAGCGCGAGAGCACAAGCAGGGGGGAGGGGTAGAGGGAGAGAGAGAAGCAGACTCCCCGCTGAGCAGGGAGCCCGATGCGGGACTCGATCCCAGGACCCTGGGATCATGACCTCAGCTGAAGACAGATGCTTAACCAACTGAGCCACCCAGGCACCTTCTATGTGCCCTTTCTGTAAGTAGCTCCTTCCTGTGTAGAATTGTTTGTTTGTTCCCAATTATATTATTGTTCCTTTTTGTCCCAGCTTTCCTTTCCTGGACTTCAGGTCATTTTTTAATGTCAGCTCAGAGAAGTACTGTACATACAGAAAAACCCATTGTTAGACAAAGTAAAAAAAAGTAGTTTAGGATCTCGAGGGAATTCATTTAGTTTTACAGAATACTGCAGTTGGGGTATTCTTACACCATTATTTATCTATAGAGCTTCTCAATTAACAAGACAGCACAGTTTATATATTATACCAGTCAGCAAAGAAATACCTGTTGGCTCTCCCTCAATCACTGTTTCCTTCACTCTGTCAGACTGCCAAGTCACCAGGTGGTAGGCTGTCGCAGAAAAAACATGGTGACTACAGAAACTCTTCTAATGGCACCAATAGCCTCTAACCAACATATTTGCAGCTAATCATCCTAGAGACTCCCCCTGAGCCCGTTGTGTCCTAAGTCTAGAATGTCACAGAACTAACCTCACTTGTAGGAGAAGGAATCCACCTTGACATAATTCCATTACTTTTAGCCAAGATTAATTTTTACTTCCCAAATAAGTCCAGAGTAGGCAGAAACCAATGGCCATCCAGAATCACCATACTAGAACTCATCTGAGCCTAGGCAGAAATATTCAGATCAAGCCTTCAAACATTGCCCCTTTAGTGATTCATCCAAATTGATTGTTGTAATAAAAAACAAGGTCACTTCTTGAGAAAAAGAAGTGGACTGGTGAAGTAACGTGCCTAAGTTAGAAGTCTGGTGGTGTGGCTCTTGAGCTCCTGCACTGGACTTCTGGAGTGCACAGCCCCTCTCTCAGGGCCCTGCTCCATCCCACCCCCCAACCCCCACATCCTGGCAAGCAGCAGAGGGTCCAATTGCATCCCACTGATAACGAGACATTTCTTCTGTAGAACTGCGACTGGTGTCTCTGCTTCCTGACCCCAGATCTGGTCTGAGGATAGTCACCACATTCTAGGACTTGGAGTCATTGTTGTCCAGGAAAGTGTGTCCTATCTGGGAAGAAAGATATGGATTTCTGCACATACTTCCTTTGATCTCTTGTATGTGTCCCTCTGTTTTTAAGGCAAATGAGACTTCAACTTCTCAAGGGCAGGGTTATATTTTCTAACTTTTTTGCATTTCCCACCATGATGAGTGAACAGTCGGCCTTTTATAATTGTTTATTAATGTGGATTTAAAATTTTCTCTTTGCGTGCTTATGTATTTTTTGTATATGCCCTTCTACAAGAGTAAAAGGTGTCATATTTAGTAGAGAAGTACTGAATTTTATATTTAAAGCTTCCTATTTTTACCTTCCAAATTGTTCTAGAATCAACTGATATGATTTTATTACATGACTGCCAGATGCTAGCACGTCAGTGTGACATTGGATTTCATTTCTCATATTCTTATGAATTATATAACACAACGTTGCTAGCCTTTCAAAGTCACTCTTCTCTTTGATATCTAAATAAGAAGGATAAGAGCCTCCATCCAAGGGAATGCAGGGAGTCCAGTCCCTCCCCCAGACTTTATGAAGATATGCAGTGAGCACTCACACGTTTCACAAATCCATCCGGGGTGTTTTGTGTCAACGTCTTCCAGGCTGCCATGTCAGAGTTCTCCACTGATCACCCCTGGCTGGAGCTCTCCAGGCTCCTTCACTTCCCAAAGTATAGACACAGATTCCCCCCAAAGTATAGAAATGGGTTTTCTGCCCCTGCGACTTTGAATTCAGCAAACACAGCTAAGACATTTCAGGATACTTTACTAAGGCTTGAAGAAGCTATAGGGGATTATAATAAAAGAAAAATATGAACATTGATGTGAAATGCATCCTAGAAGCTAGAGTTTATTGACATGCCTATTCACAGGGAATTACCTAGTGAACCCTTTTTGGGGCCCCAGTCGGCTTGTGTGTTTACAGAACCCACTTAATCTCCTCTAGCCAAAAGTTCCCTTTTTCATCTCTTTTCTCTCCCAAGTACCACATTCCCAACCCCTGTCTCAGATTCAACTAGAAGAAGCAGAACCAGGTCACATCATCAAAGTATCTTCAAGGAGGCATGTTTCCCCCCAAAGAATTCAGTGGACTTAGGGATCTACTTTTGGGTGACTTCCCCATTGATAATGGTAGAGACTTCTTTTACAAATAATCAACTAAAAGAAATGTTATTTACTTCATCTGCAAATATCTAACTCATGAAATAGGAGTCCTTCAGAAACAAAGGAGAATGATACCCTGAAACAAATTCACCTTCCATTTGCGAAGGAGCTGCAGGTAAGAATGCTTGCTGGTTTAGAATACTTCATTTCCTCTTCCAACCATTAGCAATATTTTTTTAAGTTTTTTTTTTTTTTTATTTGACAGAGACACAGCGAGAGAGGGAACACAAGCAGGGGGAGTGGGAGAGGGAGAAGCAGGCTTCCCGCAGAGCAGGGAGCCCGATGCGGGGCTCCATCCCAGGACCCTGGGATCATGACCTGAGCCGAAGGCAGACGCTTAATGACTAAGCCACCCAGGTGCCCCAACCTTAAGCAATTTATAACTATTAGGATCGACAGTCTGAGATTACTTCCCGGTATCAAGAACTTTCTTCTTTTCCCTGGTATCAAGAACTCTCTTTTTCTTAAGCATAGCTATTTCTCTACGATGCTTTTCCTTTTGTATTCAGCTTTAAGATGTGTCTTTTCCCCTGTTCTTACATTTAAGTACCATCCTATCAACATGAAACTTATTGGACAATTCCTGAGAACCATCATAGTTGTATTCTTGGAGCACTAAACTGTTGGTAGCTAGTATTCAGCTAGTGAGGGACTGGTTAATGGACCACTTAAGAAGTAAACTTCAGAAAAGCACTTATTACAGGGAAGAAGGGACTGGAGTGCGTGGCATATTATTGGCAAAAGAGCCACTTTGAAAAAAAACCTGTGAGCCTTATTCACAGACTGAACTTTGTCTTCTTCTGATGGGTGTGGTAGGTTTAGTCAGAAAGAAGTCTTCCAGAGGTTTCTCTACCCTCATTTTGAATTCTGGTTATTTCAGCAATATAGAAGTAGTAGTCAATTATCTTATTTTCTTTCTTTGTGTACTGCAAGTACACCAATATTAGAAAACTTAACCGTTTCAGTAAAAGTTGAAGGACAAAAATGAGGGCACAAAGGTTTGGATACTATCTCAAGTTTATCCTATTTTAAATTCTGCCGAACAGTTTATGTGCAACCCATAAATCAACCGACAGTTGACTTACTTACATTTCTGATAGAACTTGATCACTTGATATATTTGAAATTTCAGCAATAGTGGGGGAAAAAAATTGAATATTACTGACAAAGTTAGCTTCTTTTTTTTTCAGCTAAAAATTTACACTTGAAGCATAATCTTAAGAAATGCCATTTGTTTTGTACTGATGTCTCTAACTCCAAAACAAACCTATTGTTCTATTTTTACCAAAAAGAAATAATTATACAAATGCTTTCTATGTACATTTCCAAGTACTTAAAATCTTAATTGTAATTATACCTGAACTTCTGATGAATACTCAGGGACAGCAGAGACATGTCTGGACAGGTAAATCATACATAATTAAATGACATCTGTGTCCCATGTATTGTAATCGTATAAAGCTCTGACTATGACTACTTTCTATTGCACAATTTTTAGAGCAGTATTTTTTTAATGTTGCACAAACATGATAAGAACATGAAATATTTTTTTTCCTCTGGCCAGTGAACTTTCATGAGAACGTAATGAGAACCTCATTTCTTACAACATCTACCCCCACCCTTGACTAGTATTTCCCAATAAAGACCAGATTTTCCAAATATTATGTTCTAACTGGGTTTGCAACAATCATAAAGTCAGTCATTAGGAATCCAGTGCATATGGCAAGGTTTATCTTAATAGTATTTTGAACTGAATATAAGCAAGCAGATTTAAAATTGTAATATCCAAAGAATCATATTTAAACAGTTTGGTTTTATTTTCATGGCCCACAGTAATTTTAAGTAATTAAGCTTTATTGTCCCCCAAATCCTTTTGGAGTGAGGAAGTCATTCTTTAACAAAACAGTTTGTGGAAAAAGAGGGAATCTTTAAGTACCCTCTATGGGACATTTTTTTCTGCTTCAAATGGGACAGAAGTGGTTCTTAGATGTAATTTTACATAACCTCAGTGGCATATTGAAGTATGGGAGGCAAAAGACATTTATGCAATTACTAAGTCTATTGTATATGTGGACAAACATGAAGATAGAGCTATTATGTTACTGTACCATTATTCTAATGTTTTGTCTATATTTTTAATACCCAGAGTCTACTTTGGAGAATGTCAAAATATTTCCTTTATTATAATCTAAGATTGGTTGCTGTTTCTTTTAAAGATCGTATCTATTTCTAGGCGCACCTGGGTGGCTCAGTTGGTTAAGTGTCTGCCTTCGGCTCAGGCCACAATCCCAGGGTCCTGGGATTGAGCCCCGCATTGGGCTCTCTACTCAGCAGGGAGTCTGCTTGTCCCTCTGCCCTTCCCCCACTCATGTTCTCTCTTTTTCTCTCTCTCCCCCCAATAAAATCTTTTTAAAAATTTGTTAAAGACTGTATTTATATCTCTGCTAGAAATATTGTTTTGATCAGTGAATTAATAATTATAATCCAAAACTCACTTTAGTAAAATTTTACAGAAAAAGTTTTGATGACATCAAAGAGCAAAATTTTAACTGGTAAGTAAATGTAATTGCTTACAAAGAAGCAAAAAATATCTTAACGTTCATTTTAACTAAGGCAAGACAATTGAGCCAAAGTATATGACCACTGCATTTGCCTTTCAAGCACAGCAGATATTTTACTCTAGTCTATCCACTCGTCTCCTATTTTCAGGTTAATTTCCAGACTTTTTTCCCAGAATGACTTCTCAGGGCTACATGTCCCCTGCTTTGAGACAGGATGCTGTGGCTCCCATAATGTTGAGTCTGTTCTCTGGGGTGGCCAGACCTCAGCTGAGGGCGAATCATTCTCAGAATCACTGCTCAGTTCCCATGACCTGGACCTGATTAAACAAATTACAGTGGCAAGCCCAGAAGTATTCCTCCATCCGGTTAGGCAGAAACTTGGGACCTAAGCAAGAGACAAGTCACAGGAGAAAGCAACAAAGTGGAGATAATTTTTTCAGGCACAAGAGCAGAAAACGAACACTATAAACAAGGGGCAGAATTCTATAAGCCTGGATGGTAATGGTGAACAGCAGTGTGCAACAAATAAAACATCATGTAATAACAAGCAATTACAGACTCTGCAATAAGTATATGAGCAAACCTAATATGCTAACTAGCTGAAATGTTTCAACTACAAAATCTATGAAACTAACAAAAGAAACAGAATAATAACCAGGGCTTAAATTCCATATTATAAACTGCTCCTCAATGCAACTCTAGCCTGCCTATGTTTTATTTTCATAACTCATTTTCTATCTCTAGGTCAAATTGGCCATAGTCCATCTTTTTTCAAAAGTTCATCACCCCAGATCAATCTCACTGGTTAAAATAAGCAATCTTTCTACAACTTGTAAACATAAAATTTGCCTGGAACAGCCTGCTTGTGTTTCCTTTGTTAATGTTGATCATTTTCAAGTTAACAGCATAGACTTGAAATTCAATTCAGTTTGGTTAGACATGAATTCAACTGACTTAAAAATTTTAAATGATAAAAAAATAAAAAATCATTAATACAAAAGAGGGTATATAAACATTGCTTTATCAATATTCAAAATAGATATTCACAAGTGTTCCCAAATAAGGCAAGTCACAAATGTTTGATTTAATGGTATTTGGTTCCACAACTATTTTATATTGGGGTATTGCATTCATAGACAATTTCAAGGTCAAAGTATTTGCAATATCATTTTTATATAGTAAATGGGTTAATTAATAAGAAGACATTTATCTCTCTTCTTGATAATATAATAATTTAACCAAGCTACATTAGTCCATGTGTCCATTCATTTAGTCATTTATTGAACATCTATGTATACCGGGCCCCAGTTAGGGGCTGAAAATCACCATAGACAAGATAAATACGTTCTGAACTCATTACAAGAAGAAATGAGACTTCTACAGCACAGAAAGCTTTGATTTCCCACAAAGTTCCCACCATTTTGTGAGGAGATGTTATTTCTCATTTTCACCAAATGGTGGGGCTTAAGACCATGGAGGAAAATGAAATGAGAAGAGAATAGGTACTGATACTAAAGCCTCTATGTAGGGCAAGGGATGCACTAATAGCTAGGTCTTCCTTCTCTGTGGGGATCCCAGCAGGATAAGGGATGAGGGGCGCCTGGATGGCTCAGTCAGTTAAGCAACTGCCTTTGGCTCAGGTCATGATCCCAGGGTCCTGGGATGGGGTCCCATGTCCAGCTCCCTGCTCAGCAGGGAGTCTGCTTCTCCTTCTCCCCAGCTCATGCTCTCTCCCTGTCTCTCTCTCTCAAATAAATAAATAAAGTCTTTATTTAAAAAAAAAAGATAAGGGATGAGACAGTGTGGGAATCTAACAGGGAAGCCTCAAACAATGCCATTAACAATGTGGCAGCCATGCGAGCTTTTTTTACTCAGATATTCTTGGTTATGGCTCATATTTCCCCCAAGCCTAGTGTGTTTCTGTTCATCTTAAATTATACATTAAAAACAATAATAAGCAATAAGAATAGTTTTGTCCTTAAAAATGGCAGGTAAAGTAATATTCTTTTCAGGAGGATTATTTTTCTTTGAAAAATTCTATCTTTTTAGAGCTTATATCTCTAGCTCATAGTAACCATCAATATAGCAATGACATTTTTGCTTAGATATTAAAATGATTTATAAACATATTTTATCAGACAACAACAAGAAGAAGAATCTTATGTCTGTGCAGTATTTTATAGTTTACAAACACTTTCACATATATTATCTCATTTGATTAACAACCCTGGCAGGTGGCCAGGGCAGGCATATTTATCCCTGCTTTTAAAAAAATGAGACAAAAAGAGGTTATGAAACTAGCTCAAGGACTCACAGTAAATAGTAAGGAGAACTAGGAGTTAAACCTAGGCCAGGTGTCTTCAAGCCCAGGTCATGTGACCTAGGCTCAGTTTCCTCCCCTCCATGTTCTGCTTCCTATAACACTATGACCTCAAGTGAGTTGATGGTACCGTGACTTTTATCCATCATTTCTGTAGATGTTGATAATATAGATGACTTAATCCATATATGGTTAACATCATATAAGGGATTGGTAATAGAGTAAAGGTCACTAGCTACCATTTGCATAAAGCATCCTGGAAAATTAGAGTAAATCATCATGGAAAACGTATTATGAGTGGCCAAAAGAGAAGCAAGAAAATAAATGAGCAGAGGGGTGTTTTTTTTATTGTTTATGAAGAGAAAACCATTCAATCTGAAATTTTAATAAATTAATTCCCTACTAATGACTGGTTCTAATATACGAAACTTTTGGGAATAATTTATGTACTTCTAAAAGATATTTGGTAACTTTTCAGTGCTCTGGAGCTTTTTAGTGCCTCTCTCCTACAGAATGAGGTTAACATCATTCTCCATTTGATCCCCTGTTATACCATACTATCACCTTAAAGCAACATATTAGTAACTTAAAACACCACTTCGGGAAAGTTGCTCCGTCCTTATCTATATTCATAGATATTCAAATTAATAGAGAAATAGAATAATTTTTTGAAATTTTTCTTGTTTAACCCAATTCACCAATATGTTCAAAGTACAAGATGCCAGACAGCAGGAAACACAAAAACCAATAGAACTTGGTCTATGAATTCAAGAAATTTGCAAGAGCAACTTCTATGTGTATAGCAAGATTTACTTATAGCCTAAATTTATATTTAGTAGATAACATTTGGGGCTGACTCATCCGCATTTACATTTTTTCCTGATAATGCTTCCCACCTATAGAGATGGCCCTCTGGCTGCCTTACCCACCACGGCCGGCCACTGGCCCAAGCTGAACTAATTAGATTCTCCCTACTGAATTTTGAATGAGGACACAGAAACTCCCGTAAAATAGCTCTGGTGATGGATCAGGTAGACCCAGGAAATGAGGGCAACGGATTGGCGAGGCATGATTATAGGGTTGCCCGGCAAAGTATAGACATCCTATAATGTCATTTGCTAAATCTGGCAACACTATACGATGTGCCATGTATAAGTGAAGAGCACTGTTCTATAAAAAAAAGAGGGCAGAAACACAGAGATAAGGAAAATTAAAGACCATGGTGAACATGCAGTGGTGGAGGGGCTGAGATTGAGGGAAAGGGAAAAATATACCAAGATTTGCCTTGGTCACTGACAACTTTCCACTCCTCAGTTCCAGCCCCGCGGGAGATCTGGCTGTATTTCCTGTCCTTGGGTTCTATGACATACTTTGCCTCTTTATAAGAGATCCTTCTTTTCTTTAGATTGCTTAGAGGACAACTGTCTCTTATATCAAACATATCCTAAGGCATGGATAATATTGTCACACTTTGAGGCAAAGTTTTTATTATTTCACAAACCTTAAAGAATTCAAGAGTCCATGAGATATGTGAACGGAAAACTTGTTTTTTATCATCAAGAGTAGGAAAGTTAGCCTCTCTGTAATAAATACTATGAATATAAACACTTGTTTTTAAAAATTCTATATTTGGAAAACTTGGTGTCCTTGTACATAGCAGTTGAAGCATAAACTCATTTAATTCACTTCTTCCAGATACGACTCTAAAATGTCGTCCCCAAAGTAAAACCTGTGAAATGGCTAAATTAAGTCTTTAGTTTTGATTATGCTTATTTCCTCTCTTCTCTTTCTCTTTCCATATCCACCCCCCCTTCTCTAACCTCCCTGCCAAAGTGCCTCCTGAAGGAAAAAGGCCATTAAAAAAATCGCCTACACTTGAGTGTAAATTAGTCAAACATGTGATTCACACCTGGACTATTTGCATTTTTAAAAAAGACCTTAAGAAGAGGGAAGCCAACAGAACATTTCTGGGCTCTCTGTAAGTGATAACCCTATCGAATATGGAGTTTATATTAAACAATATTAGTTACTGGATTGGAGACAGATACAGATCATCATGCTGAATGTTCAGAAAAAATCATCTTGGTCTGGCTCAGTCTATCCAAGCTGGGATTGGGGTTAGGGCTGGAGATTACTTTTTCTGGGGTGGATCTGGGGCAAGGGGCAGTCATTAGCTGAGCAACAGCCCACCTCCCAAAAGAACAAAGAAACAGAGTTGACCAGGGTCCTAAAGGAAGGACAAGAAATGATCTAAAATATGCACTTGGTAGTATATTTCTAGGGTCCGTCGCATGGAGGGGTCAGGCAAAAGTAAATACTACTATAAGATTCTTGAACCTAAACAAAACACAGGTGGATAGAGACCTCTTAATTTTACCCACAAGTTATCAAATTTTTCCCTCTATCCAAAAACATCTGCCCTGCCCCCCACCTGAAACTCCACGAATTGCATGTTCTTTCTGTTAGTAAGCAATCTCTTTTTAGAGTTTTAGGGCAGATTATCAGTCTTTCATACCTTCGTGTGAACTATGAAAGAACCAATCAGTTCCTAGATGTAGTTTAAAATGTGGAAATGTTCTTACGGCTGGAGAGAAGGAAGAATTACTTTTGGAACAGGAGTAATTTGAAGGGCAGACAGGACCAGTCAGGACAGGAAGGCAGTGCTGATGACACTTTGTATCTGAAGGGCTGGAATTAGGAGACAAGAATCAAAAAACAAGCACAGAGTCTTGACAATCAAGCTTCTTAGTTTAAATTTTAATCTATAGTTGATGTGTCCCACAAAATTCCTCGAAACCGAATGGAAAGAACAATATACAATAGCTTCATGCACACTGTCCCCTCTTCAGGTGCCCAGCTCAGTGAGCAGAGTGGGTATAGATTTCAGTCCCTCCCCCAACTTCCTTAGCTGGGCATTCCTTTTTTTTTTTTTTTTTGGTATTTTTTTTTATTATGTTATGTTAATCACCATACATTACATCATTAGTTTTTGATGTAGTGTTCCATGATTCATTGTTTGTGTATAACACCCAGTGCTCCATGCAGTACATGCCCTCTTTAATACCCATCACCAGGCTAACCCATCCTCCCACCCCCCTAGAACCCTCAGTTTGTTTCTCAGAGTCCATCGTCTCTCATGGTTCATCTCCCCCTCTGATTTCCCCCCTTCCTTCTTCCCCTCCTGCTATCTTCTTCTTCTTCTTTTTTTTTAATTTGACAGAGAGAGACACAGCGAGAGAGGGAACATAAGCAGGGGGAGCAGGGAGAAGCAGGCTTCCTGCTGAGCAGGGAGCCCAATGCAGGGCTTGATCTCAGGACCCTGGGATCATGACCTGAGCCAAAGGCAGACCCTTAATGACTGAGCCACCCAGGCACCCCTGTGCACAACTTATAGATACAACTGTATATGCAACATTCCCTTCTCCTCGGCCCTCTCTGCCCACCTCAGCACATACACACATCTACCTGGTGCTGAATGAAATGTGACTTATCCATCAAGATTGAGCTCAAGTAGTACTTCCATTGTGATTTTCACAGCAGAGGCCTCTCCTCTACTGCTTTATACTAACACCACAGAAGCGTCATAGAACAGTGATTAATAGTACCAACTCTGAAGTCAAATTGCCTGTGTTCAAATCTCAGATCTGCCGTTTATTAGTTGTGTTAACGGTAAACCTGTTCCTTTATCTATAAGATGGGGGTAATAGGAGTAACTACCTCATAAGTTTGTTATTGAATATATAGCAAGTTAATGTAGGTAAAGCACTTGGAACAATGTTAGATACATAATAAATATTCCATAGATATTTGGAATTGCTATAGAACAATGTTAGATACATAATGAATATTCCATAGATAATTGGAATTGCTATAACTCAGCTGTTGTTAATAGTGCATCACTTATCCCATTGCATTTTTGTTAGATTTGTATATGTCTAATTTTCCTAGTCAAGGAACATTTTGTTGTTGTTGTTATCCATAGGACCTAAGCAAAATATAGGTACTAGAGGATATTCAGTGTCTATTTTGAGAATAAATGAATAAGTCCCTGGCACGTGGTTCCAAGGAGATTCTTCCCCTGAGAAAACAAGATTGCAAAGGCAGAGGAGTCCCAAAGAACAGTGCACCCCAGGTTTCTGACCTGGAACCCCCGGGTCCACTTAAATGAAAAATAGAAATGTGAAAATAGAGATGGTCCTATGGTGTGAACCTGTGGGGCTGAAAGAGAAAGCAATCCCCATCATCTGAGGGCAAAGGAAGAAAGGTTCTTGGGACATAGGTGAAGATCCTCATTCCACATCCTAGACCTTGACCAATCCCAACTGAGAAGCTCCTCTTCTTCCATCTCTTTCATATAATAAAGTGAGATGGATCTACATGAAACTGGGCAAGTCTTTGATTGGATAGAGATCAGGGATAACTGTGAATGCTAAACCGAGGGTATTTCAGATTATTCATACCTAGACATAGGAAGTTCACCAAGGACACTGAATGAATGGCATTTAGCATACTGATTGGGACAATGTTGGTACCCGATAAATGTGTTACATTGGTCCACAAATAAAAGAATAAAATAATGAAAGCATGACAAGGCAATAAGTGAATCAATCAATTGTGGGGGCCAATCCAGAAGTTACAACATACAGGTGACAGGTTGGCAGCATTCCCCAAACTGTGTCTCAAGGAACATTGGGTCAAGGAGAAGCTGAAATGTGTGTAATCACTCACATTTGAAAAAGGCAGCAAATTCTACAATGGAGTTTTTTTGCTTTGGGGTTTTGTTTTTTGGTTTTTGGGGTTTTGGGGTTTTTTTTAAAAAAGATTTTATTTATTTGACAGAGCGAGAGAGACAGCAAGAGAGGGAACACAAGCAGGGGGAGTGGGAGAGAGAGAAGCAGGCTTCCCACGGAGCAGGGAGCCCAATGCGGGGCTGGATCCCAGGACCCTGGGATCATGACCTGAGCCGAAGTCAGCTGCTTAACGACTGAGCCACCCAGGCATCCCCTTGTTTCGTTTTGTCTTTTTAACCAAACATTAGCTTATTAAGGACTCTGTTTAGCTTTGTTTAGTTAATAGCGTGGCACGTTTTTCCCCTTTATAGTGTTCAGTAGTCTGACGCTGATTGCTGAGAAATTTGAAGAACAAAATAATCTCAAAGTTTGAAAAATACTTAAAGCTAAAATTGAATTATTTGCTTTGAAAGTTTAAATATAATGCACATTTGAAAACAAGAGTCATTTCTGGTATAAGGTTATAACATTTTTCAAAATTTCCGTGGTGGTAAATATGGTCAGTGTTTTTATCTTACTTATTACTATATTTTTTTATTCTGGTAGAATATACAGAGCATAAAATTTACTATTTTAACCATTTTTAAGTGTACTATTCAGAGGCATTAAGTATATTTTCCAGGTTGTACAGCCATCAGCCCTATACATTTCCAAAATTTTTTCATCATCCCAAACAGAAACGCTGTACTTATTTTTTTTTTAAGATTTTATTTATTTATTTGAGAGAGAGAATGAGAGACAGAGAGCATGAGAGGGAAGAGGGTCAGAGGGAGAAGCAGACCCCCCCTCCCCCCGCTGAGCAGGGAGCCCGATGCGGGACTCGATCCCCGGACTCTGGGATCATGACCTGAGCCGAAGGCAGTGGCTTAACCAACTGAGCCACCCAGGCACCCCAGTAGTTTTTTTTTTTTTTAAAGATTTTATTTATTTGCAAGAGAGAGAATGAGAGACAGAGAGCATGAGAGGGAGGAGGGTCAGAGGGAGAAGCAGACTCCCAGCCGAGGAGGGAGCCCGATGCGGGACTCGATCCCGGGACTCCAGGATCATGACCTGAGCTGAAGGCAGTCGCTTAACCAACTGAACCACCCAGGCGCCCGAAACGCTGTACTTATTAAACAATAACTCTGCATTCCCTTCTTCCTCCAGCCCCCGGTTACCTCTAATATACTTTCTGTGAATTTGCCTATTCTAGGTACCTTATGTAAATGGAATCATACAATATTTGTTCTCCTGTGTGTGGCTTATTTCACTTGGCATTGTTGTCAAGGTTTACCTGTGTTGTAGCATGAATCAGAATTTCATTCTTTTTTGGGCTGAACAGTATTCCATTGTATGTATACGGCACATTTTTTAAGTCCATTCATCTGTTGGATGGATTTGAGTTATTTCCACCTTTTGGCAATTGTGAATAATCCTGCCAAGAACATTGGTATACAAGTATCTGTTAGAGTCCCTGCTTTCAGTTCTTTTGGTTATATACCTAGAAGTAGAATTGCTAGATTGTATGGTAGTTCTATGTTTAACTTTTTGAGGAATCAGTGTTTTTACTTTTTATGTGACTGAATATTTTTCTTAATTGCTAAGTTAATAAAGTTTGAATTTTGCTAGTCTATGCTATAGCTCATACCAAGAGTATGTAAAATTTAGCAGGAAGTTTAGTTAATCATCATTTTATAAGAAAAACAATTTCTCCACTTTTAGGGCTAAAGAACATTCTTGGGATGTGGTAGGAGGAGATTGCTATAATCACATAGCATTACAACCGAAAAATAACAAAGACAGTAAAAATATATTTGTCCCTCTTGCTCCCCTTCCTCCCAGCTTCAACCATGGATTAATGCAAAATCTTTCTCCAGTGTCACTTTCTCAAGGTGGCATGCTACCCAGTGTCCTTGATGCCCCCTCCTTCTTTTCCTTTTGGATGACTATTCCTTTATTCTTACCTACCCAAGGATAAGGCAAAATGAATCATTTCGTTGAATATTTATATCTTCAATGTTTCATTTTCTTTCTTTTTAATTATTGTTATCATCTTTACTTATTTTATTAGTTAACATCATCACATAGGCCATTTGTCTTTTAAAAATTGTACCAACGTCACTCAATTCTACAAATCTTTTAACAATGAGATGTGAAATAAACACAAGGTTTTGGAGGCTTTTTGTGTGACTGGGTAGATTTCACCCCGCGATAGGACCTTTTTCTACTTACCACCTTTGCCCCATTCTACAAGCATTATTTGTCCTTGAAATTTTTCTCCTTGGGTTAATTCTTTTAAGTTGGAAAGTAACATTATTTTTAATGGGTATGCTATGATCGGCAGCCTCTGCAAAATAAACAAACACCCGACTTTAAAGCAAATTTCTTTTCTTCTCTATTCTCTAGACCCTTGTCTAGAGGGATGTGGCAGGGGCGCCTGGGTGGCTCAGTCATTAAGCGTCTGCCTTCGGCTCAGGTCATGATCCCAGGGTCCTGGGATCAAGCCCCATGTCGGGCTCTCTGTTCAGCAGGGAGCTGGCTTCTTCCTCTCCCTCTCCCCCTACTTGTGTTCCCTCTCTCCGTCAAATAAATAAATAAAATTTTTAAAAAAAGAGGAATGGGGCAAAAATCCCCAGTAGCTCTTAGGATTAGACGGGTGCTGAAGGGGTACTAGCAAAGAGGGTGTGGGAGAAAAAGTAGAACTGCACAGAGCCCAGAAAGGATCATGGGGTCTGAATGCTAGGAGGTGGAGAGAGGAGAAGAAAGACACCATGACGCTAAGAAGAGACTTCCAGTAGCTGTTTGTTTTGTGTTTTGGCAGGTGCCCAGAAAACTGAGGAGAGAGGAAACTAATGTAGATATAATTCTTAACTTATAAATTCAATCTGACTGCATTGTAACAAAGTTGGTCAAGTTGATGGTTATGAAGAATGCTATAGGAATTGTCGTGGGTTTCAAAGAGTTCACAGAAGACCAGCAGTGGACAAATATTTTTGACATATTTTCTAGAAAAGAAAGTATGTTCCAAGCTATAAAACCTAGGTTTTTGTGGTTGCTTTGGTAGCTGTCATTTTTAAGGAAAAGTAATTTTACCACCATCTTTGTCATTACACAGTGTACTAAACCAACTTTACGTATCAAAATGCTAAAAGATATAGAACAGTAATTCCTAAACCATTTGTCTTGGAAATCTGCGGTGCAGGGTGAGGACAGCTACTAGGAATCAAAGTAGATATACATATACATATACATGTGTGTATATATATATTTATATCCCAGTCAAAGTGGACACTAAAGTTAACAACTGATAATAATTATCAATGACATTTTTTGAAATTAAAAAAAAAATGTTGAGATCCACTACCGTATTTAGGTGGCATTTACAGGCAAAAAATAAAACCAAAAACAAAACAAAATGGGATTTTCGAGTTAAGGAATGCCCAGGCTCAAAGCAATAGCCTCTTTCAGGCAGCACACCTATGATGTGTCCAATTCCTTTCTAATAGTGTGCTGCCTTCAATACTGCGCTAAAGGAATTGTTTTCTTAGAAATCATTTTGTTATTCTGAAATTTTATCAGAAGCTTTTCTCCAGAGATAATTACTACTAACATTTTCTTATAATTCTCTACACATTTTTCTCTACATATTCTTTTTTCTTACAAAATTGGGATTTAAAAATGGCACCCGACCTTTATTTGTGTGTGTTCTGGTTTCTGTAATTTCACATTAAGTCTTCAAAAGTAGCCTTTTTACTTTACAAAATGTAATGATTATAAAAACAAATTTTTACCCATAATAATACAAATATAAAAATAAGTTGTCAAGTGAGGTTCTGAATGAAGCCCTTGTTCTAGGTATTTTTATGGCTAGAATCTGGCGGATCAGGCCCCATGAGAGTGCTCTGGGTGAAGTATTCCTAATTTTCTTATACATACATTTAAAAACAGAGGGTGAATGGTGACACTAAACACAAACTAAATAAAGAGTATAGGGGCCAAAAGTCAACTACTCAATTTGGATGGATTTTTAGAGAGCACACCAGTTCAGGTTTCAGGAACAGTTTCAGGAACACACCAGTTCCTTTCTTTACCATGCACAATTCTACCTAAATATTCAAGTGTAGTTACAGAATATTGGTGTTCTGATTCCAAATGGGCTTCTTTTCGTTGTAACTTAGGTATGTCCAATATTTCATGAGTAAAAACATTCTACCTCTAAATTCATTAAGTTTAGATCTCTTTTCAGGGATAACAAAGTCAATTTCTACGGTTGGGAGATTAGGTTATAGGACCTGGAAGAATTCTTTCAACTACAAGGGTAATGTCTCAATTCACCCAAGTTTATGATGGACATTTAATTTAGTTTATATTGAACTTTTATATGTGAATTTAATCATTAATTTTTTCCAATGGTAAAATGTAGAATTGCTGCCCTTCTTTTCTAGATATTTAAGATAACAGAATTCCAAAGTTTAATACAGATAGTACTTAAAATTTTGTTTCATTATGAAAATAAAATATGCTCAATAAAGAAATAGTGACCTGAAAACAATATACAATGTTATATGTCAATTATATCTCAATAAAAAAAAGGAAATATTGGAAAATACAACTAAATACAGAGAAAAACTAATTACAAAAAGTTAATCACTGCCAAGTTGCCCTCTAAAAAATTAACACCTATTTAATTCTCACTAGTAGTATCTGAGAGTTCCACCTTCCCCCACAACCGCTGTAGAAATGGATTTTTTTTTTTCCTGATGTCCTTTTTCTGTACCCATTGTTAAGTAGTACTTATGGAAATGAATTGTCTAATAATTGTTTCTTCAATGATTAATATAGTGCCTGTAGCACAGTCTGTGTTCAAGAAATACTCATTAAATTAAAGAAAAAATGAATAAATATATACTAAGCTAAGCATGAAGTGAATATGGAAAAATAATAAAATGTAGAGGAAAAAAAGAAAAACTAAACAAGGAATCAGGAGATTAGTTCCACTCCTAACCAGTTTTATCACCTCCAGCAAATAATTTAACCTGGGCGACCTCTTCTCAGGACTGGCTTCAAGGGCATGCAACCTGTGTAGTCCCACAGGCCTCTTCCCTCAGTGGTATCCTATGGTTGGCTTATTGCCGCCATCTTGAAATGCCTAATAATTTTTGAACAAGAAGCCCAACATATTCATTTTCCATGGGCCCCACAGATGATGTAGCTGGTCCTGCCTTTTCTTCCTCATCTATAAAACAAGATCAAGAAAATGAGGCCCATTCAAGTCATGGCAATTCTGGTTCGATGAGTTTTTCCTGAATACAACACAGGAGGCTACTATTTAGATACACAAATACCTTGGAACATTTTGAGATCCATTGGTATTGCTTGATGAAGGTCCTTCCTTCTGTGAATCACTTGGCTTTTTTCTCCAACCCATCTCCATCAGTGGCCTCCTTCGTCCTTGCCCTTCTGATTCCACATTGCGCTGGATTATATTTACTCTCGCAGCATTGTAACCATTAACCTTTAAGTGTGAAGGGTTAGGAAAAGAGAAAGTTACTTTTTTTTTTTTTTTAAGTAATCTCTACCCTCAACATGGGGCTCGAATTCATGACCCTGAGATCAAGAGTCACATGCTCTACCTATTGAGTCATTCAGGTGCCCCAAGAAAGTTACTTCTGATAATAAATTCTTACACAATTTTCTATAATGAGGGTATTGAGCAGAAAACGAAAGAAAGAAAGAAAGAAAGAAAGAAAGAAAGAAAGAAAGAAAGAAAGAAAGAAAGAAAGAAAGAATTCAAAAAATCAATTTGAGCTCCTAAGCATTAACTGATAGATAATCAGAATCTTGGATAGTGTGGTTCCTTTCTCTTTCTTTCTTCCTGTCTTCCTGTCTTCCTTCCTCCCTTCCTTCCTTCCTTCATCTGTTTTTTTTTTTTTTAAAGATTTTATTTATTTATTTGACAGAGAGAGACACAGAGAGAGAGGGAATACAAGCAGGGGGAGTAGATGAGGGAGAAGCAGGCTTCCTGCAGAGCAGGGAGCCTGATGTGGGGCTCGATCCCAGAACCCTGGGATCATGACCTGAGCCAAAGACAGACACTTAATGGCTGAGCCACCCAGGCACCCCATCCTTCATCTGTTTTTAAAAACACCTGATCTCCATTTCCATATTAAGTATAATTTCATAAAGGACAATTCTCATATACAACTATCTCAGAAGGAAACAACCGCTGCTCCAGTTTTATTTTTGAATAATCATTTTGAAAATAAGTGATGGGCTACAGAGGAAAAATCACAGCAAGCTGCCCAGAGATGGGAAGAGCATGTAAATTACTACTAATTTAAATTACCTTTCTTTCTTCTCTACTCTAGGAAAACGCCATCTTTATTTTAAAACATTTATATCTGAGCAGTTCAAGCTATTTCAAGATGTTATCTGTTTCAACACACATAACAGAATGTGGTGGGTAAAAGTTCCACCATATTACAGAGAGACAGAAAGTGAAAATAACCTGTATCAAAGTTGCACAAAGCTTAGATCTCTGAGTTAGTGCTCTTTGCTGCATCTCAAAATGTTTAATAAAATGCACTACCAAGTAGTGGACCAGAACAATTTGAAAGTTTTTTTTTTATGTTTTCTAAAATGTTTAGCCTTCAGACTTCATTATATGTAGAACAACCTATATGACATAAATCTTCTTGACAACTTTGTCTTGCCCCTGATAGGTAGAACTTTTCTGCAGACCATGTTTTTGGGAGAATTTTGATGAAATTCTGGCATGGTTAGTATTATGAGCCTCTCCTTGAGAGCTGGGTAGATAGAACATAAATACAACACAGTGTATGTCCATCAGTGCATAGTTGGCAAAGGTACCTATTTTGGTTCAAGTTTTCTGTCAATTTTGCTGTTTGTTTGCAATATAACATACTGGCAATGTGCAGCCTATAAAGAGAATAAAGTAGTATGGATATTTGGAAGGTTAGTTAACTTTTGACGATTGTAGTTCAAATTAAGATATCAAAAAAATTAATAATCTAATTGCCAGAATGAGTTAAAGCAGCTTCTGTAAGGGTCTGCCTTACTGTCAATAAATCATAAGGGAAGCAATGAGAAAATCTGGTTCATCTAAGAGAAAAATCAGGAGTTACTGAGGCATGAGGCAAATTTTATGTATGAAATTTTGATGTGTATAGAGATTCGTACATTCATTCATTCATTTAAAAAATTATTGAACACCCAACATGTACTAAGTGCTGTTAAATAAGATAGACATGATATATTAGGTAAGATTAGGTTCATCTGAGAGTAACAGAAGACCCCCCCTCCCCTACAAAATAGTATTAGCTTAATCAAGACAGAATTTGATTTCTCCTTCACTTGTAAGTTCAGAGCAGTTACATTGCCTCTGCTGCCTATAATCCTTAGGGACCCAGGCTACATCCAGGTGTCTGCTCTGGCATCTCTAGGTGTCCTTTGTCTTCTTCACCCAACAAAGAGCTACAACTCATCCACATTCCAAGCAGCAGGTTGAGGAAGAGGGAAAAGAGCAGGACCAAGTATTTGCAAACCATCTCTTAAGGAGATGTCCCATAATATGCCATACATTTCTCTGTTTATATCCCATTCACCAAAACCCAATCCAAGGACTCACATCTAGGTAAAAGGGTGCCTGAGAACTACATCTTTATTTTAAGCATCCAAACATCCAGCAAAAAAGGGGGGGGGGGGGGGGGGGTGGAATCTAATAGAGAAGAAGAAATGTTGGGGTGAACAATTAATTTCTGCCACACATGGCCCCGGACCTCTTATACCTAAGCCCTCACCAGAGCTGGAGGAGGGAGGAAGAAAGGCAGAATCAGCTTACGGTGTAATTCACCAATTTCAAGAAGTCCTTGTAGAGATAGTGTTAATTAACAACGGTAACTCAGGTACCATTTTCTCCTGGAGGGCCTCCTTGACACCTCTCCTCGTGGTTGCAGGATAGATGCCCTTTTTAAAAGCTTTTATCTTCCATCTTGTGCAGTATCTATCATACAATTTATTACCGATATAATATTTGTGTGTTTATCTTTTGCCCACTCCTTTATACCCCAACTTGATTGTAACACTTTGAAGGCCAAAACCTGAATTTGTATTTCTTTGTGTCCCCACTATCCCTAGCCTAGTATATGACATATACACTAGATTCATGAAAAGTGTCTAGTACTTAAACTGGATGAATAAATGAACTGCAGATAAAGGATCCCTAATGACATGTAATAAAGATTAGTTACCATAGAGTGCATAATAGTATAAAAAGAAAAATTTCTCCAGCTATCAAAATATTTAGCAGCAAATTTTTTGCTTATGAACACGAGTGATTTTTTTATTTTCATCAATAATTAGAATAGCATCTGATTTTCTGAGCATGTTTAATATTGCCAACAAACAGAATTAATTGCATTTTGCCAATGATGAATGTTATGACAATTATAAAAATCTGAAAATTACCCTTTATCAAAATTGCCAAAAAAGCCCTTAAAAAATGGTCTAGTAAAAAACATAAATAGCTAATTCTATCTCCTCTATAGAAATGGTAAAGTTGGGCTCAGAATGACACAATTGGAAATAGAGTGACACACAGGATTCTAACCAATGTCGTTTCCTAGGTTCAGATCTTCACACCGTTGGAGCAGGGTAGGTCGCCAGTGGACAGCTAGGCTTTCTTCATAACGTGTTCCAGCTCAGTCTCTCTTCTTCCCTCTATTACCCAGATGCAACCATGTGAAAAGAGAGAAATTTAAGCAGCTGTGATTTATTTTTTAGCCCTTTTCTTTGTAAACCTATTGGTTTCCTATTGTAATTATTCATAACTTTTTTAAAATTTTCATAGGTCAAACATGCGTGTTCTTCGGATCAGAAATCCCACTGATGAGACACCTCTGAGTTTATAACTGCTTGATTTTAAGAAAAATGTATCCCTGGGGCGCCTGGGTGGCTCAGTTGGTTAAGCGACTGCCTTCGGCTCAGGTCATGATCCTGGAGTCCCGGGATCGAGTCCCACATCGGGCTCCCTGCTCGGCAGGGAGTCTGCTTCTCCCTCTGACCCTCCCCCCTCTCATGTGCTCTCTGTCTCTCCCATTCTCTCTGTCTCAAATAAATAAATAAAATCTTTAAAAAAAAAAAAAGAAAAATGTATCCCAAACAGAAACACTTTGCTAAAAAGCCTCCAGTATTTCCCCTAGCACCGTACACTGTTATTTTATGATCTGTTCAATTACTAAGCGTTTGTTGAATACTAACTATATATAAGGCAGTGCCTATGATAGTACAAAAATTTGCATTCACATTACATTTTCATTAATTTGAGCTATTACGATATATTGCAATTAATTACAGATACTCCAATTTAGATTACTGGTTATCTAACTCTACATGTAACTGAAAAAAACAACTGGAAACTGAGGAATTCGAAACTGAGAGAAAGTGGTTGCAAAAATAGACATATAACATGTGTGTGTACGTGATTTTCTCTAAAAAGACATGAATCATCAGGTGGGAAAAAAAGTTTCTGCTTTAAGCAAATAGTGACTTAAGACATTAAAGAAAAATCGTCTGTTCAGAGAGTACTGGTGCATTGTGTAAAATACCAATAGTGAGGGAGGAAAGGATTACCCTTCATTCTTTCATTTATTCCTTGGACTTGGGGCTTGATATCTGATAACCTTTATCACTTACAGCCATACACATAATTGTGATTATGGTATAAGCCTACGTGTTTCTTCCCCAGTTCACCTAGCTATAGCATTTGATTTCATAAATACTTGCATATTATTTTTATCAATATTTTTCTGGGAAGGATTCCCTCAAAAGATGGCCCCATAGATCCCTTGACCGAGTTAAATATAATGCTGAATCCTTCCTGTCCTTCAGTATCTTACTCAGTATAACTACAAATCTTAGTATTCTCTAAGGCAGGTAGACAGCTCTACAGAAAGTAGCTATTTTCATATACTGCTAGGCTGCTCTTGGGCCCATGCCATGTTTTTCCTCTTCTATAAGGGATAGTCTCTAAAAAGCTGAAGAGAATGTTAAATCTAAGAAAGGATAGGAACATGACTCACTGGCAAGTTGCTGCAATACAAACAGAAATAAATATCAAATATAGAGTGAAATATAGGGCACTATGTAAATGTCAGTACTATATTATTCATTCATGTAAATAACATTTATTGAAAGCGAGGTGATAAAGATGAATAAATACAATGTTTTTGTTTATGGAGTTTTGGGAGGGGAAGGAGATGTAGATTATAATAACAATTCAGTAGAGAAGATACGGGAGCATGTATGGTGGAAGGAGTAGCTAGACTGCCCCAAAGGAATAGGGAGGGTTTCTTAATGGAGTTAACTTTGGAGCTAAGAATTTAAACACAAGTAGTAGTTTATTAGGTAAACAGAGAAGAAGGCATTCTAGGGAGAGAGAGTAGCATGTACGGAGACTTGAAAGAACCTGGTTTGTTCCGAGAACAGTAGGCCATTCCATATGGCTAGCATGCAGGTGGGCAGGGCTCAGACCAAGAAGGGCTGCCAGTGCCAGGCAACAGGCTTTGCATTTTATCCTCCAAGTTTTTTGAGCCATGAGAGGATTTCATGTAAGAAAGGACCATAATCAGATTTGCACTTTTAAAAAGATCATTCTGGTAGCAGTGGTGAATGCTTATATCCGGATATGGGAAATGAGGAAGAGAGATAACTTTGTGATATATGTAATGCACAGTTAATAGAATTTACTAACCAACTGGTTGCAGGAGGATGATTCAGAAGTTTCTGATGTGGCTATTTATTTGGATGCTGCTACCATTCACTTGGAGGGGACTACATTGGGATGGTGCATATTTGGAGGAAAAGTGGCTTGTTTTGGAATGTTGAGTTTGACATACTTGAGGAACATCCAGAAAGAATATTCCAGAAGGAACATGTCTACAAAGAAATTTGGTATATGGTCTAGAACTCAGGAGAGAGATCTAGGCTGGAAACATAGTTTTAGGAATTATTTTCATACTGGTCATTGTTCTCAGAAATTACCATACGAATCACCAAAGTGCTTGTTAAATGTGGATTCCTTGGTCTAATCCTCAGAGGTTTTGATTGAGTGGGTCTGAAAAGAGGCTCAGGAATCAATAATTAAATATAAGCTTCTCTGGTGACCTGGATGATCTATAGCAAGAGCAGGAGAACCTCAAGGAAGTGGTATCACGAAAGCCAAAAGTGGAAAGTCTCAAAGGAGTAAAAGTGGTGACATGTGAATACAGCAGAGAAGTCACGAAAACTTGGAACTGAAAGCATCCAGCAGACTTGGCAGCCTGCAAGGGGACACTGGTGACCTGGAACAGCAGGTGCAGTGAGGTGGTGAGAGCAGACACCAACTGCAGTAGGTAGGAGAGTGACCGGGAGGAAGGAAGAGGACACAATGAACAGAGCTTGGCTAGAACAGGAATACTTTGTGGACAGAATTTGAAATCTAATATCCGAAGACCTGGCTAATGGCTGTATTATATAGTATCTTCATGGAGCCCATTTTTTGTTTATAATGTGTTGTTAATGTCGATGTTACAGAGCCTTTTGTACAGGTTAAATACGATATTACATGTGAAAGAATTTTGTAAATTGCTCTTCCAAACTTCTCCCTTAACAAACTATCTGAGTGGCAGAAAATCCTAAGCAGTCTATATAGCAGGTGTCCTACTCGTGTCTGTGCATTATGACAAAACATCCCCACCTTCAGCTATTGGAGCTCTCACCCCCCAACAAAGCGAACCACTTTATTTTTTTTTATTTTTATTTTTTATTTAAATTCAATTAAGTAACATATAATATGTTATTAGTTTCAGAGGTAGAGGTCAGTGATTTCATCAGTCTTACATAATACCCAGTAAAGCAGAAGACTTTAGAGGGAAAAGGAATCGTAAGTAATGTCTTAAATAGATCAATGCTCTTACTTTACAGATGAGGATTCAGAGGTCTGAGAGGAGTAGAGTTTAAATGATTTGCTCAAAGTCATACAGCAAATTAATGGCAAAGCCAAGCATAAAATTCAGCCAGACTGCTGACTCACTCTATGCTGCCCCCCTGCCCCTGCATTATAACCTACTTCCTTTCTTAATTCTCCACCATTTGAATTTTGGTCTTTCTCTTTCACAGCAGAGAGAGAAGTAGATGATTGAAGCTTTGCTGACTAGGGTAGAGGAAGAGGTGTTTAAACTGATCAAGTCCAAGGGTTCAGATGTAAGCTCCTTGAAGACAATTTTGAACTCCCTTTCAAGATTCTTTCCAAGCCTCCAGGCGGATGCCGACTGAGTCTAGTACCGACCGTGGAGTGGAGGGATCGGCCAGCAGCAGCAGGGGTAACGAGTGCTGCTACATTTTTCCCGCAATTATCCCTGTTCATAACTGAAGAGCTCTCCAAAACATCAACATTAAAAGCCTGTAGTTTGAGATAGGTCTTGAGTGCTTCATAGGACACCCTTTGGAAAACAACTGTTACAGAATGTTTATTTCTATGATCAAGGACAGAGATGCTGCTTCCACAATGTACTTAAATATTTACATCTCCATCTCCCTTTCTAAGCTGCCCAAAGCAGGCCAAGTCTTTTAATCGCTGTGACCAAGCAGAATGCAGGTGCACCATATATAGTAGGGAGCCTATATATGATTGTTGAATGAATGAACAAAATAATTTTATCCATAACTCTCTTATCAATTTATGCCTTAATGAAAAAAAAAAAATCCCTGGGGTGCCTGGGTGGCTTAGTCGGTTAAGTGTCCCACTCTTGATTTTGGCTCAGGTCATGATCTCAGGGTCGTGGGATCGAGCCCCAAGCCTAGCTCCATGCTGGCCATGGAGCCTGCTTAGGATTCTTTCTCTCCCACTCCCTCTGGCCTCCCTGCCTGCCCCGCCCCCTCAGCTCTCTCTCTCTTTCTCTCCAAAACAAAAAATAATAAAATTAATAAAATTAAATTAAAATTAAAATCTTTGAAGAAAAAATCCCTAATAAATCAAGTTCCAAATATTACTTTTCTTCCCTGACTTAGACCCTCAGTTGCCCTCCTTTCTGCCTAGATTCCCACTAAGCTAATTGAATCCTTTATTTTGCCCTTCCTTATAACTTTTCATGATCTAGAACACTCTACAGATGACTCATTAAAGGAACTGTTTACAATATTTTTTAATTTCGTGAACTAAAATGTAACAAAATATATAAGGTAATGCAAATATATTTGGAGAGACAACCTAATCAAAGTCACAAAACTTTGTTGGTAGATTTTAATAAACACTAATATGTATGAATAGATGTTTTTTGATAGTAAAAGAATTTTTCTCTCTCTCAAGAGTCCAAGCTTTTTTTCATTCCCTTTTATTAAAAAGGGGGGAACATTGATTTGCTGTTTTCCTAGATGTCACCTTGTTCTTCTTCCTTTCACATATTTTAAGAAACTTTCATTTGAGTTGTTCTTATCATCATGTGTATTTCTCTGTTTGAACTGGAAGCTCTTTAGGACAAAGATTGTCCTCTACATATCAATGGAGTGATATTTATTTTTAGTGCTCAGTACTTCTGAAACCTCTTCTTTTTTTTTTTTCAGAGAAGCTGCAATAGTCATAGGATAATACTACTCAAAAAAGTAGATCATGACATGAGAAATTAAATAGTCTCATAGTATAGAAATATGGAAAAAATGCAATAAAAAACAGAGGTTATATATGAGGCTAGGTCTGAGTCAGTTACTGAAGAGGTATGGGGTGATAAAAAGGGGATATGTTATTAGGAAATAACTCCTTTGGGAGGTGGAGGCATTGGGAAGAAAATGAAATTCAATAACCATTTGAGTACTGAGTCATGGTTGGGAAGGATTCAGTGATAGGGAAGACATGACTCCCAGCCTCCTGCAGTGAAGGAGACACACAAGTACATACAACTAAAAGGCAAAACAGACCAGGATAAGGCAATAAAGTTTCAGACAAAGGTCATTCTAGGAAAATTTTTAGAAAAATACTATTTTACTCATTAAGGGTAAACATTATCCAGAGAACTCAACATTCTAATGTATGAAGCTGCTTTTATTGGCTCCCTGAAGGCAAGAGGGCTATTATTTCCTCAAATCGGAAGCATGCCTCATTTTGTACATCTATCTTTTAGTTTTTTATTTACTGCTTTCCTAAACTTGGGGACACATAGAATTGTACTTAAGATTTTAGGTTACCATTTAAACACTGTGAATGTGATTTCTTAAGATACACATTTTGTTTTAAAGATTTATTTATTTATTTATTTTGGTGGGGGGGGGATGGGCAGAGGGAGAGGGAGAGAATCTCAAGCAGACTCCCCGCTGAGCACAGCTCGTGGGGCTCCATCCCACCAACTGGAGAACATCACCTGAGCCAAAGTCAAGAGTCTGACACTTAACCCATGGAGGCATCCCAAGATACACATTTTTATTAAGTGAATCTCTATCACTTTTTGAAATATGCCTTGCACTAATGAATCTTGTAAAATCAAAGATTCACAGCTAAAAGGAACCCCCATACAATACATGGCCAGCCTAAAGAATTCTTAACAGTACCCAGTCAAAAAGTCAAATACTATAGCTGGACTAACAGTAGATTTCTAAAGTTATTATGGTATTAGAAGGATTCACTTTAGATTTTTTAATTTCTAATGATAGCACAATATAATGCCAATAGCTCTTGATTTTCTTGCTATGTAATAACCAGTGACCACTGATGGTAATGTGGAACATTTCCTGCTAGTTATTCATTGACTTAAAAAAAAAAAAAGGCACTTTTTCCAGAGACTGGGCAGGAGATAAGATGTCAAGAAGTAATAAGTAGCAAAATGAAAGAGGAGAATGCAAAGGAACCAAAAAGAGAAAACATTAAAGTGATGTGTTGGTTTTTTTTTTCCTTGTGTATGCAGATGGACAGGAAAATTATAGCAGTAATTGCAGACTTCTTTTCAGCAAAGACAGAATGGCCTTGGGGAATTAGAGTATGAGAGAAAATGTCCAATGAAACTGCATTCTCATCCAGGCCCCACCTGACTTGCTGGATATGGCTTTGGCCAAGGTCATTTACCGTTTCTGTGCCTTAGATTCCTTAAATGTTGAAAGAGATGGTTTGCTTTTTTTTTTAAGATTTTATTTATTTATTTGACAGAGAGAGATAGCGAGAGCAGGAACACAAGCAGGGGGAGTGGGAGAGGGAGAAGCAGGCTTCCCACCCAGCAGGAGCCAGAGGTGGGACTCGATCCCAGGACACTGGGATCATGACCCGAGCCGAGGCAGACGTTTAACAACTGAGCCACCTAGGCGCCGGAGATGGTTTGCTTCTTTGAGCTACTGGAAAGATAAATAAGATAAAGCTTCAGGAGGCACCCAAGACTGGTCAGAAAAGGTGTTATAGGAATATCAAGTAGTACTATTATTATTGAACTGTGTATCCTGTTGGAGTGAGTCATCTTGCTGTGAAGATGCATAAGCAATTTCAAGTGTGGCAGAGGACCAGAGACAAAGAGAAGAGGCAAGTACTCCTAGGTGGGGTTAGGGGAGATTTCAGTTGCATGGAAATCTGCCCTTTGCTTGTTTAAAGAACAAAAAAGGGGTGGGGTACAGAGGAAACAAGACTTTTAAAATAAGTACAGCAATGCGGCTCTACAAATAGACTTTTTAAATACTAGAGCTAGTTTGAATCCAGGCTTTGTCACTTACTACTGTGACCTTGGGCAAGTTACGGTTTCTTTAAACTTCATTTTTTGCATCTGTAAAATGGGGATTAATTATCATAGTATCCATAGGGCTGTTGTGGGGATTTTAAAATGTGCACCGTCGCAAGGACTCTATGGGAGATATGGGAAAGTAGAAATCCAGATTGATAATAATCGAATCTTTAAAAAAAAATAAGAGAAAAAGTCAAGGTTTTATTTTATAAAACATCATATGATTTAAGGGGCCTAGGAAGAGGCAAACTTGTTTTATCAAGTCTGAATCTACTCGTATTTCATGGGCCCACGGTAACTAGTCAAACCTTTGATATCTGGCACACAAAACACAAACAGGAAAAGCCTTCCGTGTGCTTTAATGAAACAGTTTTCTATTTTAAAGTGATATATATATATGTATTTTTGAAAAATCTCTGATATCCAAGAGCTCTAAAAAAACAAAGCTCAGCTGCTGTGTTCCTGTTGTTCTAAAGAGAGAGCAATCTGGGGCGCAGGGATTACGCTCCCTTTGACTCCCGCTCTAGGCTGGGAAGCCTTCGGGCAAAGCCCTGGGGGCAGGACGCGGTTTTTTTTTTTTTTTTTTT